>NC_056741.1:1265964175-1266106675 GCF_019279795.1 Protopterus annectens | reverse complement strand
ATTAATACTTTATATGTTCAAAGTGGAGATTTGCGAGTGTTTTTGAGGAATGAATAGAGGGTGAAGGAGACTGGAGAGAGGTTGGGATGGATGTCTCCTGAAAGCAGAATGCAAGACGAAAGTAGAAGTGCACCATGCTTTTGAGAGGTAATTATTTATTGGGATGGAGATTGTGTAGCAAATGGCTAAGTATTTGTAATGTTTTTTTAGTGAATGTAGGGGGTGAACGGCTTATGTGCATACAAATAAAATTTTCCATTATGGAGACAGTGCTGACCTAGTACGAGTTGTTAGATAGTTGTTTTACAGTAAATAAAAGGGGCAGAAGGAGTAAGATAAATGGAGATAACTTTGCTTCAATTGTCATATTAGTAGTACTGAAGTTGATAGTTAAAAAGTGGTAGTATCCATTTAAGAGGAGTGGAAAAGGGTGAGGAAGTGGGCAGAGATCATTAGGTATAAGTGTACAGTCCTGGCAGGAGGTTGCTGTGGAGTTGGGGATGCGAGCTGAGTAAAAGGGCAAAACCATCCTCACTAGCGGTAGACAGTCACACACATGCACTGAGGTCTGCTTGTATTATGAAGATTCTGTGTTTGTGTCTGTTTCAGAAACCAAGTACACACGTAAATGCAGCAGTAATTGAAACAACCAAAGACTGAAAGAGAAGTCTGTGTACGCTAATGATTATCTGTTATTCTCCTGTTAGTTTTTTTCTGTGGTAGTGGGGAATCTTGGCAGAAATTGCCAAAATCATCTAGTCCCATGCCCACATCATTCAGGTAAAACAGGTAGAAGGTTAAATAGTGTTTATGGGCAAACAAAAGGTATTGCTGCAATTGAACCATTTATCAAGATAAAACCCTATTACAATAGATGGAAAAACAAAAGGAACAAAGAATGACGGGGAAAGGGCAAGCACCTACATTAACATAACACACTTTGAAGCCCATAGCAAAATAACATGCATTGCAGACAGAGGTTGGGCAATGCTCTTAGCAGAACAGTGTTCTGATAAAGTGGTGCTTTACTTAGTGGTTTGCAGTTTTAGTTGCCAGTAGAAAGAACTGCAGTGAGAGTCTCATCGTGTTCTTTGCAGCCCTATCCATTCTGTATTTAATTTCCATGAAAATAGCATCAGATCTTTGCCTTCCATGAATTCTGGCATGCCAGTATCACACGGATGTTCTCGTGTTCCATCTTCCATCTCAGAGAATCGATGCTCCAAGTTATAGCCCTCAGCTGACTTATATTACACTGAAGATCCATCAGGCCATCTAAGTGCACTGGTAGTACACACACTAAATTTCTTGGAGTGTTAACTTTGTGTGTCATCTTTTGGCCAAATTATCCTAAACTGTGCTCATTGGAGGTTTTGTACATGCTGCTGTCCAGGTCAGCTCCCCACTACCTAGGGATGGGGATGTCAAACCAGTCTTGTTTATGCACTGTCACCTCCACTGGAATAGTCTTTTTTTCAGCCTACTACTGGCTTTCTTCATGAGCTATCACAACCTTATAAGCAATTATTAACCAGTATCCAAAATGTAGAGGACAACCTCTCTACCAGTTCCACATAAAGTAATTTCTAACCTTAGGGGAGTGCCAAACTGCATGCCTGTAGTAGTCCATCATAACTTGATGTCCCTGGCTTCTTTAAATTTAATGTCAGTGTTCATGTCCCTTATCCTAGGTTGAGGGCATTTTGTTTTCAGTGTTCATGTCCCTTATCCTAGGTTGAGGGCATTTTGTTTTCATTGCTGTCTCCTCTTGAGATGGTTCATCTGTTCTCCAGTTCTTTTAGTTTGTTAGACTGGTTGTAGTTTATCTTTCTAGGTATTATGCTTTTGGCCAGTAAGAAGAAGCCCTTGTCCTTGATGTGGTCTCTTATTTGTTGGTGGTATTAATTCCTAGTTTAAGTTCTCCAGGTGGTCCCCCTTAATTCTGTTACTGTTATCTGTAGGGGCTGCTTCTGAGTGGTAGTCATCATGTGCAACTTGTCACAGACTTCATCTTAACCTTCTATGTGGGTTTGGTTTTAATTATCCACTGAGGTAGTAGTTGTCTCTGGCCACTTTATCCAGTCCTGACACAGAGGAAGTCTCCCATGATCTTTATTCATTAATTCATGTGACGTCCAGGCAAGGAGTTATCAAGCAGTTGATCAGTGCTCTTTGGATGTTTCTCTGTCATTTTGGTCCTTGGCAGAGGCACACAAAACATGGGCAAGTAGACTAGGCAGTGAACTGGTTGTAGATCTGAAGAAGGCAAAACAAGCAGCCATGCTTGTGAGGACTTGCATGATTCCCCACAGGGTCTCAGTTTCTTTCTTTTCTTTTTTCAGACCTTCCCAGCACAACAAAAGTAAATCCTCTTAGACAGCACCCCTCTACATTTGTTTCTTGATTTTGCATATGAAGCCAAGGTTTTAGGTTCTCCTGGCTTGGAAATCTGCAAACAGAAGCTTTTGGATTTTACATTGAAAGCCGTTTGCACTGGGTTAACATTTGGTATTTTTTTCTCTTGCAGTTGCTAGCTTAGCTGTTTGTTTTCTTTCCCATACTTGGGAACATGCACTGTTTTTACTTGTACTTGCCAGACTAGAGGTGTGGCCGTGTACCCATCCTCTTTAACAGTGTACTTGATCTCTGTCTCTTCTTTTCTTTCATCTTTGCAGCTTGAATCTCGAGCCTGTTTGTTGTAGATATGTACCAACATTCATTGCTTATAAAATGCAAGACAGCAAAGTGTTCATGTGGCTGCCAAATTATGAAGCAAGACTGAAATCTTTTTTTTTTTTTTTTATTTAGGAGAAAGTCAGCGGCATACTTGCTAAGACTTCACTTGTCTGTGAAACTGGTTTTGGTCATGTAGCTCTTGTGATTCTATGGACTTCTTTCAGAAGGGTTTTTGCTAACATAGTCTTCCAGCCAGCAAAAGACACTCTGCTGCTTCAACAATTTTATGAATCGGAGTCCACTTCCCCATTAACTGAAGTCTTTTCTCATCAGTTTTGGAAAATATCATTAAACTAAAAGTGAACGTCCCTTCCACTCTATTTTCTGTGAATGACAGAAGAAACAAGTTGGACTGTTTCAGTTTTCCATTCCTTTTTTTCATTGATATCTGAAAGTTATTTGGACACACTTTATCCCAGTTCTTTCTGGGTTTCATTGAGTGCTCAGAACAACTTGTTTTTCCTTCATTTTCAGAAGTATCAGAATTGCTTTTTCATGAATTTGCTTGTGTTCAGAAAGTAACAGTAAGGATGGCTAATTTCACATACTTGTGCTGTTTGGAATGAGAACATGATCTGAAACTAGTCCTTCTGTGCTTTCTCATCAGTCAAAAAACTTTACAGAGGTTAAGAAATATGTAAGAACTTCTTACTAACTTGCAAGGAGATTCTTCGATGGAATAGCTCATCTTGAAGTAGTTTTCTTTTTTGAGATTGTCATCTGAAGAGCATAGATGCTGCCTTAAGAAGGACTATTTCAGAGAGCTAAGTGTATATTGTTTGCTGACTCAGTGACCTGTTTGAGACACTTCGACCTGCCATCTTTGAATCTGTCCTGGCCAAATTGTCAATATGTAAGCTGTTCCAGGAAAAATCTGATATGTGAAACTAATCTGTGACAGCTGCCAGTTAAAGCTGTTGCATAGCTGTTGTGTATTATTTGGTTGGTAGATGTTCATAGTGTTTCACTGTTGCAGTCCTAACCATTGAGATGTTCTTCATCTCACATTGCTGCAGTCCTTACACTTGGGTAGTCCGCTGTCCTCGGTCGGCCCGAATATCAAAGTATAAGGCTGACGTCGGTCAAGGCGCATTAGACTTGACATCAGGACGTCAGGGTACAAATGCGCATGACCGACGTCATATCCTCAGTCTTTTTTGCCGCATGGTCCGATGCAGAAGCAGCGTTGCAAGTGCCGTTCGGCGTTCTGAAATTTTTCGAATTCGGAGTTTCAGACCGAGTCAAAGTTGGCTAAGTACCCCGTTGGGGAATATTTTAGTTTTTTCTTGCCTCAGTGGTTTACCGGATGTCAGAAAAAGTGAATAACTGTATTTCTTGTGGGAAACAGATACCGCATAGAGATTACCATACTTTGTGTATTCCTTGTTTAGGGCCTGAGCACGACGTTGTTGGGTGTCGCTTTTGTGCTAGATTCAATAAGCGCACTATTAAGAGAAGATTAGATTGTGCCAGGTTAGTCTTCGGGAAGCGGTGCAATTATAATATGCCGTTGGATGCTCCGACGTCCGCTTCTTCGAAGAAGCGCAAGGACAAAGCAGCTAAGCCTAGGCAAGAAGAGCCGTCCGTACCGGACGCCGGTTCTTTAGAGGTGTCGGTGGAGCCGGGGGTTCCGCCGGAGGTTTCTCTGGAGTCCCAGGGGGAGACTTTGTTATTGCAGGATGTGGCCTCTCAGGAGGCAGGTCAGGCTGAAGGGGCCTCTCAGGTTACTGTACTCCCCTCCCTTCCTAGGGTGGTTAGGCCCTCTCCTTCTGTTTCCAAGGCTTCTCCCAGAGGCAGGCCAGGTTTGGCTTCAGTTGGTGTCACTCCTAGTTCTTCAGGATCTGTGCCCAAGAAACATATGCTTAAAATGGCAGAAGATTTGATTACTTTGATTAGAGGCTCTTTGCCCCCTCCTGATAAGAGACCTAGGGTGGAACCTGAGTTGGGGAGTTTTGAGCAGGCTTCGGATGTTTCAGAGTCTTCGGCTGAAGACTTGCAGGAGTATTCTCCTTATTCTGATTCTGATGTGGATGATTCTACTCCTTCTGCTTCTCCTCCTGAGGATTTTTCTTTTTCAGAGACTCTTCATTCCATGAGGGAGCATTTTAAGTGGGAAGGTCAGGACTTCTCTGATTCCAGGAAAAGGCTTAGGGAATTTTTGTTTTTACCCCAGCATAGGCCTTTGGCTATACCTCCTGTTCTGGATGTTGTGGAGGATGTGTTTGCAGAGGCTTCTCTTAATCCTGATTCTTTGCCTCCTGCTCCTGTTAAACCGGATAGGTATTACAGGGTGCCTGAAGCTCATAAGTATCTTTTTAAGAGTCCTAGGGCGGACCCAGAAACTGTTAGTCAGAGGCCTAAGGGTGTTAAGGCTTCTGTTGTTAAAAATCCGGTTCCTCCAGATAAAGAGGCCAGGGCTTTGGATAGATGGGAAAAGAAAGTCTATACTTCTTCCACACTAGCTATGAGGGCTTTGAATTGCCAGTTTCACATGTTGAAATACGAAAACTATCTACTTTCTCAATTGAAGTCTAAGGTAGATGCTCTGGCGGAAGGTATTGAGTGTAAAGAGTTACAAGATTTAGTACATGTTTCTGAACAGGTGGGTAAGCATTCTTTGCAATGTGGTTTTGATGCTGTACAGGCCTCGTCTAGGGTGGCTGCCACTGGGTCAGTTCTTCACAGGCACGCCTGGCTGAGGGACCAGAATTTATCTGACCATGTTAAGACAAGGATTTTAGATGCTCCTTTACAATCTGATGTGTTGTTTGGTTCACCTGTTGAGGCAGTCTTGAAGAAAATGGAAGACAAGGCTAAGTCTATGCAGACTGTTAAAGATTTTTTGCAGGTTCAGCCTCCAAGTTTAGTAGAAATTGGCCTACCAAGGGGTGGACGTATCCTTCTTATGATTCCCAGTCTAGGGGTAGATCTAGACGTGGTAGGGGCAGAGCTCAGGGCTCTTTCAGGCCTAGAACAGGAGTTCACCTGCACAGTCTTCGGTGAGGGCAGGGGTCAGTCCTTTCGTAAACAGACCCAATGACCTGCCTTTTCAGCTGCCAGAGCCTTCTCGTCTGGCAGCACCTTTGGGAGGGAGGTTGGCACTTTTCAAGGAAAATTGGAGTTTAATTACCCAAGACAGATGGGTATTGGATATCATACACCAAGGTTACAGGTTTTATTTCCATACCTTGCCTCCTTTCAAAGGCATGCCAGACGTTCCTCCTCAGCAAAGAATAGAGGCTCACAAACAAATTTCTCTGCTACTTCAAATAGGGGCCATACAGCCGGTCCCTATACCAGAAGTGGGCCTAGGATTTTATTCTCGCCTGTTCCTAGTACCAAAGAAGGGGAACACGTGGAGACCAATTTTGGATTTATCTATCCTCAACACTTATCTGGACATTCCCAAGTTCAAAATGTTGACGTTACAACAGCTTTTACCTCTGCTGGGCAAAGATCATTGGATGGTAACTTTGGATCTCAAGGAGGCTTACCTTCATGTTCCTATCAGACTGAGTTGCAGGAAGTATCTGCGTTTTCGGGCTGGGACTTCTCATTATCAGTTCTCTGCATTGCCCTTTGGCTTATCTACTGCGCCCAGAGTGTTCACGAAAGTTCTGGCTCCAGTGATAGCTTTCTTCAGGCTAAAAGGAATACAGATCTTTCCCTATTTGGACGATTGCCTGATTCTGGCTCAAGGAAGGGACGAGCTTCTTCATCATCTGGAATATGTGATAGCAGTGCTAAGATGCCTGGGGTATTCTGTGAACGAAATAAAGTCCAGTCTAGTACCCTCTCAGGACATGTGCTTTCTGGGTGTAAGACTGAATACAGCATCCCAGATGGCCTTTTTGACCCCGGACAAACAAAATAATCTTTCCCTTTACTTTCATCAATTGTCTCATCAGTCCAGGCTGACTGCAAGGACAGTCCTTCAAGCCTTGGGGTTCATGGCATCTTGTATTCTGGTGCTTCCCAATGCCAAACTGCATATGAGGAAGCTACAATGGTATCTCAGAAATGTATGGACACAGCACTGCCAGGATCTGGACACTGTCATTCAAATAATACCTTGCATTCAAAAGGAATTTTTGTGGTGGGCTCAGGAATGTCACCTAAACAAGGGACTCTCTGTGACCCGGCCAGAGGCGAGTCAGATTCTAACGACAGATGCCTCAGACAAAGCTTGGGGAGCTCATCTGAATGGAAAGTGGATACAAGACAAGTGGCCTGCCAGACTACAACATCTACATATCAACTTGAAGGAGATGTTAGCAGTCCAGTTTGCATTAATAGCTTTCAAGGATTTACTTCTTCCAGGGCAGGTGTTGATTCTAACAGACAACACAACTGTCATGTGGTACATCATCAAGCAAGGGGAACACATTCTTATCCTCTATGCAGGCAAGCAATGATTTTGTGGGAGACTGCTCTCAGTTTACAGCTAAATCTTCAGGCAAGGTTTCTGCCGGAGCACAGAACTCCTTAGCAGATATGTTGAGCAGGCAATTATGGATCCCCACGAGTGGAAATTGGATCCTCATGTATTTCAGAAATTGACAGTGTCATGGGGAACTCCAGACATAGATCTGTTCGCTTCTCCACTAAACCACCAGCTGCCACGAAAAGGTTTCATCCCACAGCTTGGAAAGTGGATGCTCTTTCTTTCAATTGGAGCAATCTTCATGTGTATGCCTTTCCACCTCTGCCTCTCCTCCCAAAGGTACTTCTAAAGGTCAGACAGGACAAGCCAAAGATGATTTTAATAGTTCCAGATTGGCCTCGACAGCACTGGTACCCATTACTGAGAAGTCTGGTATGGGAGCCTCCATGGCCTTTGCCTTCGATTCCACACCTGTTGTCTCAGGAGGACAGTCATTTACTCAATGTCAAGCTTCACTCTCTTCACCTAACAGCCTGGCATATTCTGTTTTGAACCATAGAGGGTCTCAACTTCCACAGCAAGTTTTGAATGTTATTTTGGAAGCTAGAAGGCCTAGTACAAGGAAAGTGTACGCAGATAAATGGAAGAGATTTTTATTTTGGAGTGCAGCAAAGGATTTTGATGTTTCTGAGCCTAATTTAAGTGTGGCTCTTCAATATCTTACTGAGTTATTGGACAAAGGTTTGTCCTTCTCTTCTATTAAGGTTCATGCTGCAGCAATTTCGGCTCACTATGACTGTGACCCACCATTGTTTTCTCATCCTTTGTTCAAGCAATTTCTTAGAGGGGCAAAGAATATAAGACCCCACGTGAGCTCCTACTCCTGCTTGGGATCTCAATTTTGTGTTGGAGAAACTCACTCTACAACCTTTTGAGCCTGCAGCTACTACCGAGTTAAAATATTTATCATGGAAGACTGCTTTTTTGTTGGCCATTACCTCTGCAAGAAGGGTTTCTGAATTGCAGGCCCTTATGGCGTTGAGCCTTTCTTAATTTTCCATAAGGATAGGGTATCTTTGCGTACTAATCCTTCCTTTATGCCTAAAGTGGTTACAAGTGTGGCTTTAAACCAAACTATTCATTTGCCTACTTTTTATGCAAATCCCCAAAATAAAGGGGAAAAGATTTTGCACACTTTAGATGTACACAGGCAGTTGCGATATTATTTGAGCAGAACTAAAGGGTTCAGGCAGTCTCAGCAGTTATTTGTTTCTTTTGCTTTAAGTTCTCAGGGCAAGCCTGTGTCAAAACAAACTATTTCTAAGTGGATTGGGTTTTGCATTGCTTTCTGTTATTCCCATCATGGCAAGGAGATTCCAGCTGGGATTAGGCCTCATTCCACTAGGGCTACTGCCACTTGACAGCTTTTTAAGGGGTGGCAACTAAAGATATTTTGGAGGCAGCTACTTGGAGTTCAGTGCATACTTTCTCTAAGCATTATCACCTTCCACTTTACTCTAAATCTAGGGCTGGTTTTGCCACTGCTATTTTACAGGGCATTTTGGCAGCTCCTGCTTCTTTATAGTTTTGCCATCCTCCCTTACCTCTGCTTTGGGATTCTACCCAAGTGTAAGGACTGCAGCAATGTGAGATGAAGAACATAGTACAGTTTTGTACCTACCATAAATGTAGATGTTCAAGATCCACATTGCTGCAGTCCAATACCCTCCCTCCTTCCCCTCTGTAGTTAGAGGCGGTTGTGTGGGTTGGGTTGTAAATATTGTGTATATTGTATATATTGTACATATTATTAGGGCAAGGGTGGTTGGTTGGTTGTTTGCCGTCTTTTGGTTTTGACCTTTCTTTTTAGGGTCTTCTGACATCTGGGGCAAGAAAAGACTGAGGATATGACGTCGGTCATGCGCATTTGTACCCTGACGTGCTGATGTCAGTCTAATGCGCCTTGACCGACGTCAGCCTTATACTTGATATTCGGGCCGACCGAGGACAGCAGACTACCCAAGTGTAAGGACTGCAGCAATGTGGATCTTCGAACATCTACATTTATGGTAGGTACAAAACTGTACTTTATCTGGCTCCCAGTAGCCCTCGATTGGCCAGAATACCAAAGGTAAGTAAATATGACATCGGCTGTCGTCTGTTTTAAAGAACGTCAGGACGTCCGATACAAAAGGAGGCAGCCGACGTCACTTTCTCAGTCTTCCTTGCCGGGGAGCCTGAAGCAGAAGCATTTCTTGCACGAGTGCCGGTCGGCAGTTTACCTTTTGTGGTTTCTGACTACAAAGTTGAAGTCAACTACAGCTAAGTACCCCATTGGAGATCCTCTTTTCTTGCTTTAACAAATGTTAGAAAAGGTTAATAGTTGTCTTACCTGTGGAAAGCAGATTCCCCATAGAGATTTTCATTCCTATTGCATTATTTGTTTAGGCCTTGACCACGACATTCCTAATTGTGATCTCTGTGCCTCCTTTAATCCGCGTGCTGTTTGTCGTCGGGCTAAGCTTTTAGCTAAACATTTTGGAGTTTGGCCTGAGTTTGTCGGTGTGGCGTCCACTGGTCTTCAGGCTTCGGATATCCCCAAGAAATGTAAGGTTAAGGACAGCAACAGGCTTCAGAAGGTCAAGTCCCCGGATGATGATAAGATGGTCGTCAGTCATGCAGTAGCCAGTGAGGCGCCTTTGCAGCCCCTGCAGTTTGCGGATTTTTAACTGCAGGCCTCGGTTGAGACCATTTCAGAGTCCCCCAGGCCTCCGGCCTCCATTTTGCCTTCTGACCTTTCGCCTATCACCTCTTGCAGGTAAATCTTCCAGTTGTAAGCCTGTGAAAAAGCGGGCTCCAGTTTCTTCTCGTTCCCCTCAATCCCAAATGGTTAAAATGGCTAATGACCTTTTGACTCTTATTAGGGGTTCACAGCCTCCTCCTTCTAAAAGGAGTAAGGATGTTTCTTCTGACTGTCTTTTTCTGGTTCTTATTCTTCTAGCATTTCTGCTGATGTGAAAAATTCCATATGAATCTTACTGTGCTACATTTTTATTGTTGCTTTTTTAAGTGTAAATTTTTTTTTTTACTGTTGCTTTTTTCAAGTGTAAATATCTTTAGTATGGAATAATTGCTTGTATTTTTTTATTAATCCTTTCATTTACCATGTAACGATATTTTTAATTTTTCTATCTTGTTGGAGCTTTTCTCCCTGGGCCTCTACTGAAAATGGAAATATATCCAGCTAGACTAGCCCGGTTAACAAATGTAAAATAAAATAAATGAAGAAGAGCAAGTTTCTCAGGCTTTTCCTCCTTTTGAGGATTCTGATGCATTGGAGTCCATCCCTTCTGCTTCTCCCCCAGAAGATTTCTCTTTTGGTGATACTTTGAGTACTCTCAGGAAGCATTATAAATGGGAAAGTCAGAATTATCCCCAATCTAAGAAAAGGATTAGGGAGTTTTTGGATTTGCCTCAGCATAAGCCTCTGGGTATTCCCCCAGTGTTGGAAAATGGTGGTGGATGTTTTTCTGGAAAATTCCTTGACTTCAAATTCGGTTCCTCCTACTCCCAGGAAACCTGACCGGTACTATAGAGTCCCTGATTCTCATCTGTTTCTTTTCAGGAATCCGCTGGCTGATCCAGAGGTTATTTCTCAAGGCCCTAAAGGAGTTAAGGCCACTGTTACCAAAATCCTGTTCCCTCTGAGAGGGAATCTAGGAACCTGGATAGGTGGGGTAAAAAAGTATATACCTCTGCCACTCTTGCTATTAGATCTACTAATTGTCTTTTTCATATGCTCAAGTACCAGCAGCACGCCTTGGAGGCTATTAAGTCTAGGATAGCAAGTGTGCCTCTGTTGGCAGAGAGTAAGGATATGCAGGATTAGCTGAATTCTGCCAGTCTTGTCAATACGCATTCTTTACATTGTGGTTTTGACATTCTAGAAGCTTCCTGCAGGGCTACAGCTACTGGATCTGTTATTAGAAGCACGCTTGGCTTAGGGAACAGCCCCTTCCAGATCCTGTCAAGGCTAAACTTTTAGATGTACCTTTGCATAAGGACAGTCTTTTTGGCAGCAAAGCAGAGGAAGTGCTCAAGAAGATGGAGGACAAGGCCAAGTCTATGCAAACTGTTAAGGATTTTCTGCAAGTTCAACCTCCTCGCTTTAGCAGGAATTACCCTTCTAAGAGTTGGACATTTCTGTGATACCAGCAGACAGAACCGTTCTAGGACTAGAGGTTACAAATCTTCTAGGGGGGCAGGGGGGCAGGTGGCTATCCCTCAAAGGTCTAAGCATTGGCAGGCTTCCACTTCCAAGGCAGGAAGCTCTAAGCCTGCATCTCAAACTAAACACTCTGTTACTTTTTCCAACTTCTTCCTGTTCTTGCCTGCCTGGAGAGTCCTTTAGGGGGAAGGTTGGCCCTTTTTGCAAATGTCTGGGCCACTATCACAGATGACAAATGGGTACTCAGAACTGTATCCCTAGGGCACAGGTTTTCATTCCACACCTTTCCAGTTCCCAAAGGGTTCCCGGATGCTCCTCCAAACCTAAGGGCAGAAGTAGAAAAACAAATGTTGTCTCTTTTTCATCTGGGAGCAATAGAATTAGTTCCTGCTCAGCAGGTAGGCCAGGGTTTCTATTCCAGACGTTTCCTAGTTCCAAAAAAAGAAGGCACCTGGCATCCTATCCTAGATCTATCCATTCTGAACTCTTTCTTGTTAATTCCAATGTTCAAAATGCTCACTCTGCATCAGTTGCTGCCAGTGTTAGAAAAGGATTCCTGGCTGGCAACCATGGATCTCAAAGAAGCTTATCTGCACATCCCTATCAGGGAAAGTTGCAGGCAATACCTTTGTTTCAGGGTGGGCAAGCAACATTATCAATTTTCTGCACTGCCTTTAGGCTTATGTACTGCTCCCAGAGTTTTCACAAAGTGCCTGGCTCCAGTCATTCCTTTTTGCAGGCAGAAGAAAATTCAGATGTATCCATACTTGGACAACTGTCTAATTCAAGCAAATTCTCAGGAACAGCTGTTAAAGGATCTAGAATTTGTAAAGACTCTTCTCTCTTCCCTGGGTTACACTCTCAACGAGGGAAAATCAAAAATGGTGCCATCCAAGGAGATAACATTTCTGGGAGCGAGTCTGAACACAGCCACCCAGATCATATATCTCACCCAGGAGAAGCAGACAACTCTTTCAGTTTACTTCAGGGACTTGGCAAGCCTGTCCCAGCTCCCTGCAAGGAAGTACCTGCAAGCTCTGGGATTCATGGTCTCTTGTATTCTCATGATTCCGTATGCAAGACTGCATATGAGGAAATTGCAGTGGTACCTCAAGAGCATTTGGTGTCAGCACACACAGGACCTGGATATGATGATTCCTCTGCTTCCATCTCTGCAGACAGAATTTCTATGGTGGGCAACAGCCTGTCTACAAAACAAAGACATGCCTTTTCGCCCACCTCCTGCCACTCAAGTTCTTACCACAGATACATCGGACTATGTCTGGGGAGCTCACCTGGATGGCAGATGCTTACAGGGATGTTGGAATGCCAGGAAGATGCCACCCGCACATCAATCTAAAGGAGTTGATAGCAGTTCAGCAGGCCTTACTAGCTTTCAAGCATCTTCTTTCTCCAAGAACCCTGCTCATCAGAACAAACACCACAGTCATGTGGTACATCAACAAGCAGGGAGGGAGTCATTCTTACCCCCTGTGCAGGCAGAGCATGAATCTCTGGTCCATAGCAGCATCCCTGGGCCTGCATCTCCTAGCTCAGTTTCTTCCAGGAAGATGCAGTGTGTTGGCAGACCAGTTGAGCAGTGTGAGTGGCAGCTGAACAGAGCAGTCTTTTACAGCATCATTCAACGCTGGGGCACACCTCGAGTGGATCTTTTCTCCTCCCCAGACAACCATCTTCTACCTCTTTTTTGCACCAGACAGCATCACAGCAGTGCCTGGAAAGTGGGTGCTCTGTCCTTCCCTTGGACGCTGCTGTCAATTTTTGCCTTCCCTCTTCTTCCCAGTGTATTATTGAAGATCAGGGATGAATGACCAATGACTATTCTCATAGCTCCGGACTAGCCCAGACAGCACTGGTATCCACTGCTGAGCAGTCTCTCCCAATTTCCTCCATGGCATCTTCCTCTGAAGCCAGAGCTTTTGGTTCAGGAAGGGGGAAACATTCTACATCCTCATCTTCAATCTCTCCATTTGGTAGCTTGGCTCATTGTGACTCCATCCTTTTCTTCTGTTTCCCAGCAGGTGGTTGACATGCTGAGGGAGGCCAGGAGGCCTAGCACTAGGAAGTCCTACGCTGGCAAATGGGAAAGGTTCTCTCATTAGATGCAGGTTAGAGGGGAATCTTCTTCTCAGCCTACCCTTCCTTTGATCCTGGAATACCTGGCTGATTTGCTTTAAGGTGGTCTTTCTTTTTCCTCTATCAAGATCCATGCTTCAGCCATTTCTGCTCATTATTCTCTCATTGTTCTTTTGAGCAACCTATTTTCTCTCATCCCCTAATGAAAATGTTTCTCAGGTGTGCTTGCAACTTAAAACCTCCCAGAAGGGCACCTACTCCAGCCTGGGATCTTAATTTTGTTCTAGAGAAACTCACTCTTCCTCCTTTTGAGTCAACTGCCACTGCGGATTTAAGGTTTCTCTCTTGGAAGACTGCCTTCCTCTTGGCTATAACTTCAGCAAGGAGAGTTTTGGAGCTGCAAGCTTTGATGGCTGTAGAGCCTTTTCTTATTTTCCATGCAGATAGGGTCTCTCTGAGAACCAACCCCTCCTTTATGCCTAAGGTGGTTTCTAGCCTGACTCTTTAATCAGTCCATACACCTTCCTACCTTCTTTCCTACTCCTCGAAATAGAGGTGAAAGGATTCTACATTCTCTTGATGTTCACAGACAACTCAGGTTTTACCTGGATAGGACTAAAGATCTTCAGAAATCAGCACAGTTATTGGTCAGTTTTGCCCCTGGAGCCCAGGGCAAGGCTGTTTCTAAGCAAACCATTTCTAAATGGATTGCACATTGCATTACTTTTTGTTATTCCTTTCATAGCAAGGTTCCTCCTCAAGGGGTTAGGACTCACTCAGCTAGAGCAGCGTCCACTTCTGCAGCCTTTTTAAGGGGTGTCCCTACTAAAGACATTTTGGAGGCTGCGACATGGTCTTCTGTTCACACTTTCACAAAGCATTATAATTTGCCTTTGTCTTCCAGAGCCAGGGCAGACTTTGCCTCTGCTGTTCTGCAGGGCATTATCTCCAATCCTTGATTCTGTTGGTTCCTCCTCCCTTTTTATCTGGGCTTTGGTAATCAACCCATTGGTTAGGACTGCAACAGTGAAACACGATGAACATAGTACAGTTGTGTACACTTACCATAAATGTAGATGTTCGAGTGTATTCGCTGTTGCAGTCCTGGTTTCCCTCCCTCCTCCTCCCTTTTTGGTCCTCTCCTATTCTGTTTTCCTAAGGTACAGGCCAAATTTTGCATTATTTACCAAAATTGCTTTTGGTTTAAGCCTTGTTTTCTGGGGGCTTCTGACTATTATGGCAAGAAAGACTGAAGAAGTGACGTTGGCTGCCTCCTTTTGTATCTGACGTCCTTTACAACCGACGACAGCCAATGTCATATTTTACTTACCTTTGGTATTCTGACCGATCGAGGGCTACCGGGAGCTGGATAAACCCATTGGTTAGAACTGCAACAGTGAATACACACTCTAGCATCTACATTTATGGTAAGTGTACACAACTGTACTTTCTGCACATGTACATTTTGTTTTGCATTTGGGTGTTTATATATTGCAGTTTGTTTTGCCTTAAATGTATTTTTGTTCTTGAAATTAAAATTAAAAAGGTTATTGATTAAGGCCAGTTAGCAAGCATATGTGTTGCATTCTTTGACAGCAGTGATTAACTGTATCATTATTGTGGAACAAGCTAAGAGTAGCATTTTTTTGTGTTGTGTGCTGCCAGCTGTGCAGTCCAGTGCATTTTTGAGCCAAGAAGAAGAAAGAGGTGAGGAGCTTAAGTAGCCTGCTTACAAGATCCTGAAAGATCAGGAAAAATCAATTATTGTGCATGTCTGAAGCAGCTCCACTCAAGGAGAATGGGATTCAGTGCTCCTGACTGACTTCTTTGAGAAAATGGGTAGAAGCCGTTGTTTCCTAGCCATTCTAGAGAATGGGGCAGTGTCCTAGCACTTACCACTCATTGTTTTTCTTGGCAGGAGTTTTCTTGACTTCAGGGTAAATACTGGGCTCTCCAGTTAACTAGATAACTGCATGCGGGCATGCATAGTCATTGGTCTTTGTTCAATAAAGCCAGTACCCAGGCCAGGATGATGGCACATGGAGTGTCTGGTTGTTGCCCAGATTTGTTTCTATCTGTCTCTCTCTGCCTCTCAACGACGTCTCCAGCCTAGATTTAATTTGAGAGTTCCCCCAAATAGCTTCTAGTTGCCTAAGTGATTAGAGGCAACCTTAGGAAGCATGTATATGTCTGAGCTGCTGTTTTCGACAGCTGATTTTTTACTGTTGTTGGAAGAAAATTAATCCCCAGAGTTTGCATCCAGTTACCCTCCCTTTCCCTTCCATACTGCTTTCATTATCTGGAATAACTTCCTGCAAAATTGGCTACTTTGAGCATGTGACCTTCTTTGGCATCTTGGGGATTCACCTTCACAATGTGATGAGCCCAGTCTGCTTTCCTAAGCTGTGTGGCACTGGAGGCCAGCAAGATTGTGACAGTTTGCACCTAAAACTTTCCCAGGCTATTTTCTCCTTACCATTTCCTTGTAATCCTATGCAAACAAAGGACCTCTGTTTCTCTCTCACACCCCCAATACATAATTTTGAATGTAATAACTCCTATCTCTGAATGGAACCAGACATCTTTGGATTTTGTTGTGGACTTTATCTTGTTTGCTGAATTTTCTCCTCATTTTGGCTTCTTCATCTGGATTCTCTGTCTCAATCTTTACAAAAGTCAGTACTGACCTACTACTAGACATTGCAAACCTTGCAAACTCCCATCCCTCCTGTTTTGTTTAGTGGGTCTTTATATTCTCTTTCTGTGCCTGTCATTAACATCTGTCCCAAAGTTGCCGAATTTTTATTGCATATGGACTTTTTATTCTGTGCTCCTGTCTGTAGTTAGCCTTTGCCCTGAAAGTGCAGGGTTGCAGCATTTTGCATTGGGTACACAGCAAACTCTCCACAGTGTCTGTTTTTTCAGTGTCATCCTCAAGTGTGTGAGGGGAAGAAAAATGTCTCAACAGCTGGATGTCCTTCAAGGATGCATCTGCAGTCCTAACAAATGGGTTGTCCTGGCCTCAGGCAGCCCTTCGGTCGGCCGGATTCCAAAGTCCGGGTCTGGCCTCGGCTGATGTCGCACTTCACCCGACGTCATAGCTGCAGTTCAGCGGGTATAAAGGCATCAGCCGACGCCATTTTCCTCAGTCTTTCTTGCCGCGTGGCACCCGAAGCAGAAGCTGTTCGCAAGTGCCGGTCGGTCAGAACCAGAGATTGCTACTACCGAAGACTTCTAAAAAGCTAAGTACCCCGTTGGGGACTCTCTCTTGCCTCAGCCGATGTCAGAAAAAGTGAATAACTGTTTAACTTGTGGGAA
Source organism: Protopterus annectens (assembly GCF_019279795.1). Classification (NCBI taxonomy): domain Eukaryota; kingdom Metazoa; phylum Chordata; order Ceratodontiformes; family Protopteridae; genus Protopterus; species Protopterus annectens. Next base: position 1,266,089,912 of record NC_056741.1, on the reverse strand, counting down.
ACAAATACCTCATAAAGATTTCCACTCTTACTGCCTACCTTGTTTAGGCCCAGACCACGACATAGCAGCCTGTCTAGCCTGTGCTTCTTTCAACCGACGGACACTTAGACATCTGTCGGAATTTGCTGAGGAGTTTTTCGGCTACGCTTTTGCTTACAACATGCCGTCGGAAACTCCGAATTCACAATTAGCTAAAAAGCGCAAGGAAAAGGACCGACACTCGCGGTCCGCGGTTTCGGCCGAAACCGCGGTTAAGTCAACATGAGTGTCTCGGTTTCGCTGAAACCGAGCCCTCGGTTCTTCCTTGCCGAAAGCTTGCCTCCCACCGAGGCCTCATCCAGCATGGCTGAATCTGCTACTGAAATTCCACCTGCTCTTGCAGGTTCACAGGATTTATCTGATACTATCCCTTTAGATATATCCACTCCTGCACGTGGAGCTGCTAGGCCCCCTGCATCCATGTCGATTAAGGCTTTTGCCAGGGCTAAAGCAGCAAAATCAACCAAGACTGTGCCTATTAAGACCCCCTCTCACAGGCCTAGCTCTAGTACTCAAATGCTTAGTCTAGCAGAGGATCTCATTTCTTTGATCAGGGGTTCCAACCTCACCCTGACAGGGCCTCTCACCCACCTCCAGAGAAGAGGCCTAGAGCAGAGCCCCCTGAGCCAGTTTCTTCAGATTACTCTTCTGATGATTCAGAAAATACAAACCCTCCAGAAGGCCCTTATTCTCCTTATGAGGACTGTGATGCAGAAGACTCCATTCCTTCTGCCTCTCCGCCTGAGGAATTTTCTTTTGGGGAAACCTTGCATGCTATGAGGGAACAATTTCAATGGCAGGGCCAGGATTTTTCAGACTCTAGGAAAAGGCTTAGGACCTTTTGCATTTGCCACAGCATAGGCCTTTAGCCATTCCTCCAGTACTTACTGTTGTGGATGATGCATTTAATGATGCTTGTACTGCCCCTGATTCACTTCCTCCGGCCCCTGCTAAGCCCGACAGGTACTACAGGGTTCCGGACACACATTATCATTTGTATAAGGCTCCTTTTGCAGATCCTGAAACTATTTCACAGGGACCCAAGGCTGTAGCAGCTACCTCTGCCAAAAACCCCCTCCCCTCTGAAAGGGAATCTAGGGCCTTAGAGAGATGGGGTAAAAAAGTTTATACTTCTGCTACTCTTTCGGCTAGGGCTTTAAACTGTCAATTCCACATGATTCAGTATCAGGAATTTGTTAGACCAGTTAACTAAAAAACTGTCCTCGCCTGAACCATTAGACAAAAAGTCTCTTCAGGAAATGGTACATAACATACAGCAGGTCAGTAATCATTCCTTAAAATGCGGCTATGATGCACTGGAGGCTTCCTTTAGATCAGCTATGACTGATACAGTGATCAGAAGGCATGCATGGTTAAAAGAGCAGTCCTTACCAGACCATGTAAAATCAAAGCTCCTAGATGCTCCCATGGATAAGCATAATTTGTTTGGCTCACCTGCACAGCAGGTGCTGAAGAAGGTGGAAGAGAAAGCAAAATCTGTCCAGACAGTCAAGGATTTCTTACAGGTCCAGCCTCCAAGGTTTAGTAGGAACTGGCCTTCCAAGAATTGGTCCTTTCTGGACACCACCAGAGCACAGAGAGGCAGGAATAGGCGCCCAAGAGGCAGGGGTCAATCCAGAAGAGCCTACAGGGGTCGTCAGTGGCAGCCTAACAACCAGCGAAGTACTGCCACAGATCCAGCCACTACCACTTCCACAGGACAATCACAGTGACTTGACTCTGAGACCGCCTACCAGGGAACAACTAGATGCACCCTTAGGCGGAAAGCTAGCCTTATTTTCAGTAAACTGGCATTACATCACAGGAGACAAATGGATTTTACAGACAATAGACAAAGGTTACAGGTTTCACTTCCATACTCTACCAAGGAAGAGAGGAATGCCAAACCTACCTCCAAATCAAAAGACAAAAGCTCTAGAACAAATAGACAACTTAATAAGGATGAGAGCTGTAGAAAAGGTACCGTCTATGGAACAAGGGCAAGGATTTTACTCCAGACTTTTCCTGGTGCCAAGAAAAGAAAACCAATGGAGACCGATTCTAGACCTGTCCGCTCTGAACACATATCTCATTGTTCCAAAATTCAAGATGCTGACCCTACAGCAGCTTCTTCCCATGCTGGGCAAGGAGTCTTGGCTGGTAACTCTAGATCTCAAGGAGGCATACCTGCACGTCCCCATACGACCAAATTGCAGAAGATACCTCAGATTTCTTGCAGGATCAGAGCATTATCAATTCTCAGCATTGCCCTTTGGCTTATCTACTGCGCCCAGAGTATTCACGAAATGCCTGGCATCAGTAATTGCTCATTGCAGGCTTCAGGAATTCAAATTTACCCTTACCTGGACGACTGCCTGTTACAAGCGGACAACAAAAACAAATTAGCAAAAGATTTGAAAAAGGTCATTCATCTGCTACAAGCCCTGGGATACACAGTCAGTATAAAAAAGTCAAGGCTGATACCATCCCAGAGGATAACTTTCTTGGGTGCAGAACTGGACACATCAAATCAAATGGCATCCCTCACAGCAGAAAAGCAGAAGCACCTTCCTCTCTATTTCATGGCATTAACAACGCAGAACCAGCTAACAGCAAGGAAAGTCCTGCAAGCCCTGGGTTACATGGCATCCTGCATAATATTGATTCCACATGCCAGACTACATATGAGGAAGTTGCAATGGTACCTAAGGAATTTATGGTCTCAACACAAGCACAGCCTAGAAACCCAAATTCCAATAATTCCATGCCTGAAGCAAGAATTCCAATGGTGGGCTCAGGCCTGTCAATTGAACAAAGGACTGCTCTTCCACAGCCCTCAACCAAGCCAGACTATCACCACGGACGCCTCATACCTCGGTTGGGGGGCACACATGCTGGACAAGTGCATACAAGGCTTATGAACACAAGCCCAGCTGAACCTACACATAAATCAAAAGGAGATGCTGGCAGTAAAACTGGCAATTCAGACATTCAGACCGTTTCTTCAACAGGGTCAATTGCTGATAAGGACGGACAACACCACAGTTATGTGGTACATCAACAAACAGGGAGGCACACATTCATACCCTCTATGCCGGATGGCAATGGACCTCTGGAATGTGGCCCTGAGCTTCAACATCCAGCTCCAGGCAATATTTGTACCAGGAAAAGAAAATATACCAGCAGACATCCTAAGCAGAACTACCACGGATGCCCACGAATGGATGCTGCATCCAGACATCTTCAAATCCATTACAAGGAAATGGGGACTACCAGAAATAGACTTATTCGCATCCCCACACAACCACCAATTGAAAAAATTCTGCACAAGGACATACCACCCTCTGGCTTGGAAGGTGGACTCCCTATCTTTCAGTTGGGAAAACCTGACAGCATATGCATTCCCACCTCTTCCTTTGATGCACAAGGTGCTATTGAAGATCAAAGAAGACCGCCCAAGGATCATCCTGATAGCTCCAGACTGGCCGAGGCAGCATTGGTACCCATTACTGAGGAGTATGTCTCGGGAACAAATATGGCCTCTGCCCCTAGTTCCCTTACTGCTAACACAGAACAACTTCAAAACCCTGCATCCAAACTTGAAAACGTTGCAGCTAGCTGCCTGAAGCATTGCATAAGACAAAATAACCCAGATTTATCTCAAAGGGTTAAAGACATTATCTTGGAGGCTCGCAGACCCTCAACAAGGAAAACTTATTCAGCAAAATGGAAAAGATATCTCATTTGGAGTGAAGCTAAAGGAGATGTGTCACTGGTAAACATGGCTAACATCCTGGAATACTTGGCAGAACTTTTCCACAATGGCCTGTCCTATTCTTCCATTAAGATTCATGCATCAGCTATTTCAGCAAAATACAACATGGACCCTCCAGTCTTCTCTCATCCTCTACTCAGGCAGTTTCTGAGAGGAATAAAAAATGTAAAGCCACCAAGGAAGCCACCATTGCCCGCATGGGACTTGAACTTTGTGCTGGAAAAGTTGACACTCCCTCCTTTTGAACCAGCAGCAACAGCAGAATTACAGTACTTATCATGGAAAACTGCTTTCCTGCTTGCAATCACTTCAGCAAGAAGGGTTTCTGAATTACAGGCATTAATGGCAGTACAGCCCTTCCTTATCTTCCATCAAGATAGAGTGTCCATGAGAACTAATCCTACTTTTATGCCAAAGGTGGTCTCCAGGGTATCTCTAAACCAAGCTATCCACCTACCTACATTCTTCCCCAACCCACAGAACAGGGAGAAAGATTATTACATACCTTGGATGTACATAGGCAATTGCGCTACTACCTGGACAGAACCAAGAGCAATAGAAAAACTGACCAGCTACTGGTAGCATATGCAACAGGAATGGAAGGAAAAGCAATTTCAAAACAGACAATCTCAAAGTGGATAGGAAATTGCATTAGATTTTGTTACTCTTACCATGGAAAGACAACTCCAGAAAACATAAGACCTCACTCCACAAGGGCTACAGCCACTACTACAGCTTTTTTACGAGGAGTGGCTACCAAAGACATTTTAGAGGCTGCTGCTTGGAGCTCCGTGCATACATTTGCCAAGCATTATAATCTACCCTTATACTCCAGATCCCGAGCAGGTTTTGCCACTGCTGTTTTGCAAGGGATCTTAACTACACCATAATCTAATTATTACCTCCTCACCCAGTTTGGCTATGGTATTCTACCCATTTGTTAGGACTGCAGATGCATCCTTGAAGGACATAGTACAGTTTTGTACCTACCATAAATGTAGATGTCCGAGAGGTATGCATCTGCAGTCAGGATTACCCACCCTCCTTCCCTCTGTGGTACTCCTAGGGTATTTGCCCATCTTGAAGCTAGCTGGGGCAATCTATTATGGTGTATTTGTTTGTATATATGTATATACTTGTTTATTTCTATTTGCTCTCTATTGTTTGGAAACATTTGCATTTATCCAAATTTAGCCTTCCTAGAGGGCTCCTGGCATCTGGGGCAAGAAACACTGAGGAAAATGGCGTCGGCTGATGCCTTTATACCCGCTGAACTGCAGCTATGACGTCGGGTGAAGTGCGACATCAGCCGAGGCCAGACCCGGACTTTGGAATCCGGCCGACCGAAGGGCTGCCTGAGGCCAGGACAACCCATTTGTTAGGACTGCAGATGCATACCTCTCGGACATCTACATTTATGGTAGGTACAAAACTGTACTTTTTGCCTGATCAACATATGTATAATTCCCCTATTTTGGTGATTTTTTTTACCTTACTATCTCTCTGTAGCCTACAAACCCTTTTCTCTACTATTTTTTTTATAGTACCTACTGTTTTTAACTGAAATGATGTTCATTCTGCTATAAGTGATGAAGTCTGCAGAGCATTATGATTGGTCTCTTTTTAAATATTTTTACAAACATTTGTCCTTTTTCTTGAAGCTGTTGATCACAGCATCAGTCTGTGAACTTATTGGCCAATTTCATCAGTCCCTCATTGATCGCAGTGTCAGGCAAGACAAATCAGATGGTCACACTCTCTGTGTAAGCCTATCAACTTGTTGGCCAACTGTATTAGCCCTGTTTTGCTCCACTGTACTCGCTGACTGACTCAGTCACTCACTCACTCACTCACACACACACACACACACACACACACACACACACACACACACACACACACCGTCTCTCTCGCTCCCTCTCTCATTCTCTCTCTCTCTCTTTTTTTTTCTCTGCTCACTTTCGGTTTTTGCCTTGGGATTTCTTTGTTTAGACGTTGTACCTCCTACAATCCTCGACACCTTGAGAGAGTGAGTTTTGAAACTCTGGCCATCCTGTTTAGCCTGGTTCTGATATTAGATATGACCCTTAAGCACCTACTGCCTTTCCTTTGGCTGGATTACCTTCCTGCCACTGATAAGTTTTTTGTTTGCTTAGTGTTTAGGGTGTTATCCTTCCTGCTATTAAGTACTACCTTCAGACATCCTTCTCTTTTCCTCCATATGAGGCTTCTAGATCCCGTTTTCTCCATCAGAAAAATAAAGCTGGGACTTCTCCTTGGCATCACCTTCTGGATTTTACATGCTTTCTGGTGTGTCTACACTTACTTGTACTCATTAGGGTGTTTGATATTGACTGTGGTTTCCCCTCTTCTGTCCCTGTAGTTAAATGTGCTTTCTTTGTGGCATATTTGGTCTCTCAGTTAGATGACTTCTGCAGAAGAAACATCAGAGTAGATGTCCTTCATGGATGCATCTGCAGTCATAACAACTGGGTTGTCCTGTCGTCAGGCAGCCCTTCGGTCGGCCGGATTCCAAAGTCTGGGTCCGGCCGCTGATGTCGCACTTCACCCGACGTCATCTCTGCTGGTCTTCGGGTATAAAGGCATCAGCCGACGCCATTTTCCCCAGTCTTTCTTGCCGCGTGGCGCCCGAAGCAGAAGCTGTTCGCAAGTGCCGGTCGGTCAGATCCAGAGATTACTACTACCGAATACTACTTCGAAGACTTCTAAAAGCTAAGTACCCGTTGGGGACTCTTTCTTGCCTCAGCCGATGTCAGAAAAGTCAATAACTGTTTAACTTGTGGGAAACAAATACCTCATAAAGATTTCCACTCTTACTGTTTGCCTTGTTTAGGCCCAGACCACGACGTAGCAGCCTGTTCGGCCTGTGCTTCCTTCAACCGACGAACGCTTAGGCGTCGGTCAGAGTTTGCTGAACAGTTTTTCGGCTCAGATTTTGCGTACATTATGCCGTCGGATCCTCCGACTACCCAAATTGTTAAAAAACGCAAAGAAAAAGACCGACACTCGTGGTCCGCGGTTTCGGCCGAAACCACGGTTAAGCAAACCGCGAGTGTCTCGGTTTCGGCCGAAACCGAGAAAACTGATCAAAATACAGCCGAATCAATGACTACTACTGAGGTTCCTGCTACCTTACTTGAATCGGCCTCAAAAATTTTACCTACAACAGTGGTTACTAGTGACTTATCAGACACCATCCCTTTGGATGTCTCTACCCCAGCATGTGATGCTGCTAGGCCTCCTGCAGCCATGTCTATTAAGGCCTTTGCCAGGGCTAAAGCAGCCAAATCTTCTAAATCAGTGCCTGTTAAACCCCCCTCAACCAGGCCCACTTCTAGTTCACAGATGCTTACTCTGGCAGAAGATTTAATATCCTTAATTAGGGGATCTCAATCTCACCCAGACAGGGCCTCTCAGCCCCCAGAAAAGAGACCTAGAGCAGAGCCCCCCGAGCCTGTGTCCTCTGATGATTCTGCGGATGACTCAGATATTACAGACCAGCCAGAGGCTCCTTTTTCCAATTATGAAGACTCCTATGCTGAAGAATCCATTCCAGCTGCCTCTCCACCAGAGGAATTCTCCTTTGGGGAAACCTTACATGCCATGAGAGAACAATTCCAATGGCAGGAACAGGATTTCTCAGATTCCAGAAAAAGACTTAGGACTTTTCTGCACTTACCACAACATAGGCCCTTAGCTATACCTCCTGTCCTTTCTGTTGTGGACGATGCATTTAATGATGTCTGCACTGCACCTGATTCCTTACCTCCAGCCCCTGCCAAACCAGATAGATTTTACAGGGTGTCAGACACTCATCACCACCTATACAAGGCCCCACTTGCAGACCCCAAAACTATATCCCAGGGGCCTAAGGCAGTAGCCTCGACCACAGCAAAAAACCCTATTCCTTCTGAAAGGGAATCCAGGTCTTTAGACAGATGGGGCAAAAAAGTTTACACCTCTGCTACTCTCTCAGCTAGAGCTTTAAACTGTCAGTTTCTCATGATACAATACCAAGAGTTTATGCTTGATCAGTTAACTAAAAAGCTATCCTCTGATGACTCTATAGATAAGAAATATGTATTAGAAATGGTAAATAACATACAACAGGTTAGTAACCATTCTTTAAAATGTGGCTATGATGCACTGGAGGCTTCATTTAGATCAGCCATGACTGGCACAGTGATAAGAAGACATGCATGGTTGAAGGAACAGGTCTTACCGGATCATGTTAAAGCTAAGTTATTAGATGCTCCTATGGATAAGGCCAGTTTGTTTGGTACACCTGCCCAGCAGGTAATGAAGAAAATGGAAGAAAAGGCAAAGTCTGTACAAACGGTTAAAGATTTCTTACAGGTTCAGCCCCCAAGGTTTAGCAGGAACTGGCCTGCCAAAATTGGTCCTTTCCTGACTCCACAAGATCCCAAAGGGACAGGAATAGACGTTCCAGAGGCAGAAATCAACCCAGAGGGGGTGCCTACAGAGGACGACAGTGGCAAGGCAATAACAGAGGCACAGACACAGCCACTACCACTGCAACAGGACAATCACAGTGACTTGACTCTAACTCCGCCTACCAGGGAACAAATAGCAGCACCATTAGGTGGAAAATTAGCCTTATTTTCGAAGAACTGGCACTATATCACATAAGACAAGTGGATTTTGCAAACCATAGACCAAGGTTACCGGTTCCACTTCCACACTTTACCAATCAAAAGAGGAATGCCAAACCTGCCTCCAAATCAAAAAATAGAAGCTCTACAGCAGATAATGCAATTAACAAAGATGAGAGCTGTGGAAAGAGTACCAATAACAGAACAAGGCAAAGGATTCTACTCCAGACTATTCCTAGTTCCAAGAAAAGAAAAAAGTTGGAGACCTATTCTCGACCTGTCCATCTTAAACACATACATCATTGTCCCAAAATTCAAAATGCTGACCCTACAGCAACTTCTTCCCATGCTGGGCAAGGAGTGTTGGCTGGTAACTCTAGATCTCAAGGAGGCATACCTGCACGTCCCCATTCGACCAACTTGCAGAAGATACCTCAGATTTCTTGCAGGATCAGAGCACTATCAATTCTCAGCATTGCCCTTTGGCTTATCTACTGCGCCCAGAGTATTCACAAAATGCCTGGCATCAGTAATCGCCCACTGCAGACTACAGGGAATCCAAATTTATCCTTACCTGGACGACTGCCTGCTACAAGGGGACAACAAAAGCAAGCTGACAACAGATTTACAAAGGGTCATTTACTTGCTACAAGCCCTGGGATACACAGTCAATTTACAAAAGTCAAGGCTGATACCATCCCAAACAAGGACATTCTTGGGCGCGGAATTGGACACAGTAAAACAAATGGCATTCCTAACTGCAGAAAAACAAAAAGAACTCCCTCTTTACTTCTTGGCACTAACAAAACAGAACAAGCTAACAGCAAGAAAAGTTCTGCAGGCCTTGGGCTTCATGGAATCATGCATAATCTTGGTCCCACATGCCAGACTGCATATGAGAAAACTACAGTGGTACCTAAAGAATTTATGGTCCCAACACAGGCACAGCCTAGAAGCAGAAATTCCACTAATCCCATGCCTAAAACAGGAGTTCCTATGGTGGGCTCAAGCATGCCAGTCAAATCCAGGCCTACCCTTTCACAACTATCGAGCAAGCCAAACCATCACAACAGACGCCTCAGACCTAGGATGGGGGGCTCACATGCTGGACAAATGCGTACAAGGATTGTGGACGCAGGACCAGCTACACCTGCACATCAACCAAAAAGAAATGCTGGCAGTAAAACTAGCAATCCAAAAATTCAGACCATTTCTCAAAGAAGGCCATTTGATGATAAGGACAGACAACACCACAGTCATGTGGTACATCAACAAACAGGGAGGCACTCATTCATACCCCCTATGCAGAATGACTTTGGACCTTTGGAACCTGGCACTCAGCTACAACATCCAGTTACAGGCAATATTTGTACCGGGAAAGGAGAACACTCTAGCAGACATGTTAAGCAGAACCACCTCAGATGCTCACGAATGGATGCTACACCCGGACATCTTCAAGACCATCACAAAGAAATGGGGAATGCCACAGATAGATCTATTCGCTTGCCTCTCAATCACCAGCTCAAAAAATTCTGCACAAGGACATTCCATCCACTTGCATGGAAGGTGGATTCGCTCTCCTTCAGCTGGAAAGGTCTGACAGCATATGCATTCCCACCTCTTCCCTTGATACACAAGGTATTACTAAAAATCAAGGAGGAACGTCCAAGGATAATCCTGATAGCTCCGAACTGGCCAAGACAACACTGGTACCCATTGCTGAGGAGCATGTCTCGGGACAAAATGTGGTCAATACCCCTGATGCCTTTGATGTTAACTCAGAACAACTACAGCATCATGCATCCAAACCTAAAAACTTTGCAACTGACTGCATGGAACATCACATAGCAGCAACTAATCTAGATCTTTCCCAAAGGGTTAAAGACATTATCCTTGAAGCCCGCAGACCTTCAACAAGAAGGAACTATGCAGGAAAATGGAAAAGGTTTGTCATTTGGAGTGCTGAAAGAGGAAAAGATGTGTCGAATATAGATATTGCTAACATTCTGGAGTATTTGGCAGAGCTTCTACATACAGGCCTGTCCTACTCCTCCATCAAGATACATGCATCAGCTATTTCAGCAGAATACAGCTTTGATCCACCTGTCTTTTCACATCCTCTACTCAGGCCTTTCCTCAGAGGGATCAAGAATGTAAAACCTCCTAGGAAACCACCATTGCCAGCTTGGGACTTGAACTTTGTGCTAGAAAAGTTGACACTCCCTCCTTTTGAACCAGCAGCAACAGCAGACCTACAGCATCTATCATGGAAAACTGCTTTCCTACTGGCAATAACCTCAGCAAGGAGGGTTTCTGAACTTCAGGCCCTAATGGCAGTACAACCCTTCCTAATCTTCCACCAAGATAGTGTCCATGAGAACTAATTCTACATTTATGCCTAAGGTGGTATCCAGAGTGTCTTTAAACCAGGCAATCCACCTACCTACCTTCTTCCCCAACCCACAAAACAGAGGGGAAAGAATGCTGCATACCTTGGATGTACATAGACAGCTACGCTACTACCTGGACAGAACCAAAAGTAACAGAAAAACTGACCAGCTTTTTGTAGCCTATGCAACAGGAAGGGAAGGAAAAGCAATTTCCAAACAGACAATCTCCAAATGGATAGGAAATTGCATACGATTCTGTTACTCCTTCCATGGAAAACCAATTCCACAGAACATAAGGCCTCATTCTACAAGGGCAACAGCCACTACCACAGCCTTCTTACGAGGAGTGGCAACCAAGGACATTATTGAGGCGGCTACTTGGACCTCCGTGCATACATTTGCCAAGCATTATAATTTACCTCTGTATTCCAGATCCCGAGCAGGGTTTGCCACTGCTGTACTGCAAGGGATCCTAACCACACCATAATTTCTTCTTCCTCCTCCCCTAGTTTGGCTATGGTATTCTACCCAGTTGTTATGACTGCAGATGCATCCATGAAGGACATAGTACAGTTTTGTACCTACCATAAATGTAGATGTCCGAACTGGATAGCATCTGCAGTCAGGATTACCCTCCCTCCTTCCCCTCTGTGGTACTCCTAGGGTGTTTACCCTCCTAATAGCTAGCTGGTGGGGGGAGTCTCTTATGGTGTATTTGTTTGTATATATGTACATACATGCTTATTTTTTGTGTTTGCCTTCTATCTTTCTTGGAAACATTGGCATTTACCCAAAATTTAGCCTTCCAAGAGGGCAACTGGCATCTGGGGCAAGAAACACTGAGGAAAATGGCGTCGGCTGATGCCTTTATACCCGAAGACCAGCAGAGATGACGTCGGGTGAAGTGCGACATCAGCCGAAGCCGGACCCAGACTTTGGAATCCGGCCGACCGAAGGGCTGCCTGACAGGACAACCCAGTTGTTATGACTGCAGATGCTATCCAGTTCGGACATCTACATTTATGGTAGGTACAAAACTGTACTTTCTCGCCTCACAGTGCATCCTTACTGGTTATCACAGTGCCTTTGTGCCTAGTTTCACAAGGTGGCTTCTGTTCATTATTTAAGTACAATAGTGTGTGGACCCCATCATATCCTTATTCTTAGGGTGGCAAACTTGTTCCATTAACTTTTTTTTTAGGGTTTTTCCTGTGGTACAGGGTTTCAGGTTTTCCCATCTGTGCACTCCCTTTCTGGTTTCCAGAGGCTTCCCTTTGCCCCAGGGGTTGTAGATGCAGTCGGCTGAACTCTCTGCAAGGGGTGTCATTACCACTTTCCCCACCTTTATAATACTACTTAAGATTCTTAGGAGGTTATTGTTTTTCTTGGTTCCTGACAGTGTCACTGACATATGATCCTAGTTGATAACATCTGGCCCCATCCACAGTTCAGAGAACCCTTCCTCATCAACACAGCAAATGCCTTCCTCCAGAGATGCCATGACACTCCCAGTCCAAAACAGGCATCCACGAGCACCATATTGTAATGTACTTGCTGCAGTTTGATGTGTTCACTTCATTTCTTGGTGTCAAGAAAAAGTTACATGCTTCCTGGTTCTGGAGGTAGTTAAGTAATCTGGAGCGGATAGCTTTTTTTGATTATTTGGTGTCCGCTGCAGTTTGTAGTATTACTTTAGGAATGTCTTGAATGAAAAAGGGCAGGTGCATCTGTGGTCAGCAGAATCCTTGTAAGGATTACAACAGTTGATGTGTTTTTTGTGTGGGTCCGGATTAGAGTCCAAGATTAGATTGCTCTTTCTACCTGAGGATTACACCAAAAACTTCACAAATTAGGAAGTGCACTCTGCAGCACTACCTGGATCAGAAGAGACTCGAGTCCTTTAGCCAGTCTGTTATGGCATCTGCTGGATCGTCTTCCTCTTCTGACATCCCTTTAAAAGAGATAATCAGATGTAATCGAATATCAGTGAATAAGTAAATAATAAGAAATGCAAAGAGAAGGCAAACAGCATAATGCAAGATGCAAGCCCTGAATCTCATGCCGCAGGTCAGTCTGACTGTGCTAGATGTATTGAAATTCTTTCACTGCTCTTGGACCGATCACCTACTCAACAAATGCCTCTGGTTATGCTTTTGTGGAGGCTGCTATGCCTGAGAAATGTGGCATGTCTGACAGAACAAAGTTTTATATGATAGATGTTCCAGTAGATCACTGTTGCAGTGCCACATCCCTCCTGCTGTACCCTCTGGACTGTCACACCCAGGATTATAGGCAACCTGGGCTGGGGAGGAATGCCTCTCCCTTTTAGCTTCCTTTAGCCTCCCCCCTTGCTTAGGGTCTTGAATGTTCTCAGATTTGGATAGTTGACTTGGGTGACTACTTCTCTCCCCTCTTCCTGAGCAGAATGAGACTTACTGTCTGTAGTTGCCACTTGGTATAGTCCCCACTTGTAGCTACTAATTTTGACAAGGGCTTCTCTAGCTTCTTTCTGGGCAAGAAAGCTCTAAGGTGATACAGGCAAATGCAAGTTTTTTTATTGTGAGTATTCTGACATTCTGGGGGAGGGTATCCATGGTGTTGGAGTGGGGCTACTGAGCTCTGGAAGTTGGGCTGAGCTTATGAGGATGCCTGCAGCTAAGTCCAGGTAGTTATAACTGCTGCAACATTGATGTGCTCAAGTATCTACTATTATGGTAAGTTCCTTTACAATTGTGCTTTCCTTTTAATACTTCCCAAATCACACTTTATACCTAGCCTACTGAGCTGGCCTTTGTTTCCTGCTATTCCTTTTCTGAATTCCCTTTTGGTTGGTCACGCTTATGTTCTATGTACATATCTGGCATAGCACACCATGATTCCTTGTATCTCACTGTGCTAGTCTATTGCAAATAAAATGAGGTTTACTTGCATTTCAACTTCTGGACTCTTTCTCAGTGCCTACAGTCAATGCTTTCTTGTCCGTCTCTTACCCTTCCTGCGTGACCTTGTAAGTCTGTTTCTTAGAGCTAAATTTCTCTGTTAACCTTTTATATTTACTTAGGCTTCATCTGTATTGCAGTCTTAATTCTTTTCTTACCAGCAAGGCATTAATTCTTAGTTTATGGCTTTGAAACCATTCTTTTTTCCTCACTGTATAGTAAAGGTTGTATTTTTACAATACTTGCTGGGTTTTTCTGTTATCTGTTCCTGTACTTTTTAAGAGCATGAGTTGGTCATTCGCTACCTATGGCCTAGCTCAGCATAATCTTTATTAACATTCATTCTTTCCTTCTGTGGCTGGATCATTCTTCTTTTCCCCACTGTCATTGATTAATTAGGTATATTCACAAGATTTACCTTTACAGACCTAGTTTATTATGCAGTGACACAGCCTTTCATGAAAGCAGGATTGCTTCTGGCTTTTAAGCTCATCAAACCATCTTTCAAGTGCTTCATAATTCTCCCTTCTTGAACCATTTTGGTGGAGTTTTTCTTCTCTGCTAGCATATGCAGGAATGCTCCAGTCTCTAGGAAATGTTAAGAAAAATAAGGGTCAGTGCTGGTTGTCCTTGTCTCGCTGGTCATGGAATGCCATCATTTTATCTTCAGGGTCCAGAAGGGCCTCTGTCACTTGTCTTTTGTTATCTCTTCAACATACACAGATTCCTTTCCCTCATATCCTTATGTACGCGGTATCAGGGAGGCATACATATTTTGCCTCTCTCTGTGCTTGTGTGCACTAAAACACTGCATGTTTTTACATGTGGACTTAGATAAGCATTCATTCCTTTCCTATCCATAATCATTCCTGTAAATGAAAACACTGACCTTTGTTTGAGGATTGAACCCAAGACTTCCTACATTTCATGCAGTTGTCATTGCTTCTAGACCAACAAGTTTTCTGTAGACAGAGACTGGATTTCCCCCAAGAGCTGACATTTCTCCTTTCAACTGGGAAACTGCCAGTATGGTGAATTTTTTCTTGTTTATACACAAGCATGCAAAGGTAGTGTAAACCATTATCCTGGTGTTTTAACAACTAAACAGGAAATAAAAACACTAACCATGGAGGAGGGAAGGTTACCTTGGTAAGTAGAATAGGTAGAGCATGTTTGAAATTTTAAGGCATTGCTTTGGTGAGAGTTAAGAGTGAAAAGATAAGTAAGCAGCTTACAGAGTATACTTGTGCCTAACCAGAATATTAGGGTGAATGTAATGAAGTAATAGTTGCAGCCACTGTCTTTGTTTCGAGGTGTTTTTAAGAATGGGAGTATTGGAGCACCTTATACTGTATACAGGTAAGCGAGGTGCTCTTTCGGGATGGTGTGTGTGTGAAAGGGTGTTGCATAAATTTTCCTTGACTTCTTTAATTGTGGATGTGGAGAGATTACACCTGGTACAATTTTTTTTAAGATTTTAGTAAGAGCCTTGCATTTTTTATAACCTTCCCAAATCATTTAGGTTGATCTGAGTATGTGGCTTGTGGCATTCTGAAATAGTTGGCTTTAGCTTGATTGGTGCTTATTCTGGTATTTGGCTTTAGTTGGTGGTATCAACCATATCTGAGAATGTTAGGCTTTGTTTCCATTCCCTCCAGGACTTGTCTCTTTAACATGTCGTCTCTTACTATGTGTGAGTCATGGAATTTGATTAACTTGCCTAAGTTTTATGAGGGGATATAACTTATCCTGTACAGGTGTTAGTAAATTATAGAATGTCAAGAGGGCAGTTCTGGGGTTATTGCAATTGTAAAAATAGATGCAGATTAAATCTTGGAGCTTAGTAAGTAGCCATTCTAAGGAGGATTCTGAAACTGTTACGGACAAGACTAGTTGATACGCGCAACAGCTTTGCTTTTGAGAGACCAGGCAGATATAATAGAGGACAGTGGTCACTTATGGCGTTAGACAGTATGGTTATGGAGTGTCCTTGTTTAGAGTATATCGAACAGGATTGTTCTCATTGCTAGGGCTTGGTCTTGTACATTCAGTGGCAAATAGAGTGAAGTTAAGGGATGAAACAAATTATTTAGCAGAGTTTTTATGAGGACCCTTCCATTCAACATTAAGGTTTCCTGCTGTAAGCAGTTTCTGACACTTGGTATAGTCTGATATCATCTTTAGTGTAGTTTCAAGTGTGGTTGTGAAAGTTGGTGGAACAGTGTACATAATAGCAATGTATATATGCATGTTGTCATGATCATCAAATGCTATTTAAACTAACATCCAGCTGGAGGTCTCTGTCTAAGGAGGAATCACTTCTACTTTTAGGGTAGGAAAGAAGTTGGCATCATTCTTAAATAGTGAAGCACCATCGCCTTGGAGTGAACCTGATCTGTTCTCTGAAAATAGTGTATAATTTGTAGTCAAGTATAAATGGATGCACAAGTAGGTCACCTCAAGTTTCGCAGAGAGAGAGTCACAAAACCACCTGCATGAGTGGTCTGGTCTCAGCAGAAGCCTTGGTCCCTGAATCAAACGTCGAAGGGGGCTGTGAAAGTGCCTCACCTTCCTCAGCAATCACAAGTCTAGTAGATGAGTCAGGAGGCAAGTGAATGTCGTCTGTGGACCTAGACTTATGTTTCTTATCTTTTTTGCTCTTGGGTACATCAAGCTCGAGACAACCGCCGGGTGCCGTAGTACGCAATTGCACAGATTCCTGCCTCGGAAAAATGAGCTAAAAAATTGTCTGCCGTTAGCATAAACTGCTGATTTTCACAGTTTGCTGCAAACAATGATCAGAGAAGGCCTTAAGGTCAAGAGACTAGGCTGAAGACCTGGAAGTTGAATGGAGCAAAAATACAGGAGTTCAAGGGAATACTCAGGGGTGTGGCACCTCCGTTAGAAGTAGTAGAAATAGATGGAGTTGAAGAATGGCAGCTTTTCAAAACAGCATACATGAAGGTTGTAAAATGCTGTCAAGCCAGTTGTGGAAATGTAGTACATAAAGAAATCTGGTGGTAGAGTACAGACATCCAGGAAGTTATCAAAAGAAAGAAGTTTAAGAAGAAGTGGAAGGTAGAAAAAATGGTTCAGGCATAGAGGGAATACAAGATGGCTATGAGAGCAATGGGCGTAGGCAGAGAAGATCTCATAAGAGAAATTCAACTAGCTTCTGGAAAATGACGCTGTAGATGGCACAAGAAGTTTGATCAAACTGAGGTAATAATAGAAACATAAGGAAGACAGTTGGCAAAAGCCAGCAGCAGTCTGCCCATAAGTCCAGAGAAAATCAAAAGCAAATGGAAGGAGAATTTCATAAAGCCTTTGAATGAAGAAAACCATAAAAAAAGTTCTGCACATGCATGGCCTACAGTTTGAGGAAAGAAAATCCACCCCAGAAGTACAATGTGTACTAAAGAAGATTAAGTCTGTGAAAGAGCTGGCTCAGATGAAGCCACTTCCATAGAGGATTTTCGATGCATGTTTGATAAAGTGCACTTTCAGTGAAGTTGTGTTTGAAAAGAAAAAATATGTGACTTTAGGGGAGGAAATGGTTCTTGAGGTTACTTATCACAGTATGGAGAGAGGAATCATATCCCAGATGACTAGAAAGTAAGCATTTTAGTGCCAGTATATAAGAACAAAGGAGGTATTCACAACTGTGGGCACTACATAGGTATCAGACTTCTGTCACACTGCATGAAAGGGTTGGAGTATGTTAGTAATAAATACACAAAGCAGTAGAAAGTAAGATGGGAGAGTAGTAGTTGGTTCAGATTAGTATGCAATGCAACTGACCTGGTGTTTGCAGTGAGACAGACAGTAAAAAAACTTTACATGAGGAGAGCGTGTCTAAGTAGGCATTCCTAGACATGGAGAAAGCATATGACAAGGTCCCAAGAAAGTTGATTTGGGCAGTCTTGCAATGGTTTGAAGTCATGGAAACATTGGTACGGTTATCTGCTGGCCGTGTACAGGTACCCAGTGACATAAGTACAGGGTTTGGACTCTAGAGGAGTTCCTGGTGGGAGCGTGTACTCATTAGGGCTCAAATCTGAACCCACTGTTTGTACTGGTGGTTGACTACTTTGGCAAACAGGTTAGAAAGGACAGATCAATAAATCTGTTCAATGCAGATGATGTGGCACTACAGGCAGACTGAACAGGAACTCCAACAAATGATAGGGACTGAAATGCAAAACTGAAGAATATGGAATGAGTGCAGACAAGACCATTGTCATGGCAGTAAATGGAGGAAATCAGAAGAAGATTAAGTTTGATATACAAGGAAAAACATTGGAACAGGTTAACAGCTTAAAATATCTGGAAGGTTTGGCTGAGTAGAAGGGAAATCTGAGTGAGAAGATCAAAGCTAGAATCAGCAGTGCTGCAGCCAGCTGCCACAATGTTTCAGGGGTAATGTGTAACAAACAAAATGCCAAAGAAGTCGAAAAGTAGCTGCTCCAGTTGCATAGTAAAATAAAGCTGGGACTACAGCCCAGCCTACCTGAATTAAATTAGCAGCTTGGGGAAGGAGCAGTAAGGAGGGATAGGTTTGACGTTCACTGAGTGGGGGGATGGTTGTGCAGGCATTAAACATATATGATCCCTGGTGTAGGCTGGGGATATAAGAAGGTAATGTGATTCAAAGTGAGAAAAGAGGATATACTGGAAGAAGGCAAGCTAAACAAAGGATGTCGGGCCAAGAGATGGATGGATTGCATGAGAGAAGTCCTGAGACAGGTGGACATGATTTCTGAAGAAGACAGGAGAGTGGCTGCGAATAGAGAGAAGTGGTAACAGTTGACATGATAACACCGATCCTATGTAAAAATGGGAAAGGGTGGTGGTGGTGATAATGATATGAGGAAATAAGCATGCCCACAGTAAAGGTCATTATTGAATCTGTAGGGAATGGTAAAGGACTTTTCTAGGAAGAGTGTTCAGTAGTGAGTATCAAAAGAAGCAAGACAGACATGTAATTAGGAATGGTCCAGGTGAGTAGATTGGAAAGTTATGGTTGTATTGTGTGTGTGTGTGGGGGGGGGGTTACTTGTGCAAAGAAAAAGAGAAGACAAGGAAGATGCATTGTTCAGTGGAACAAGTGTAAGATATGTATGTCTAAGGCAAGAGGTATTTGTTGGACAAACTAAGAGGGTCTGAAGTTCTGAGGCATGTACTGGGAGGAGTTAAGATAAGGAGGATGGCGGATGTGAGTAGGGATAGTGGCTAAGGCACTATAAGTAATTGCTGTTAATAGACTATTCTCTTGATTCATCTCGATAACCTTTTCCTTGTCCCTGCTTAGTTAGCTTACTTTAATAAAGACCTTTCTGATTACAGTCTCTGTAACAGTTTAGTCATGTAGGTACCTGCCTCATTAACAGATGTTCTTGCATTTGAGTCAGAACTGATTGAACACTCCTACTGTCCCCTGGACTCGTGCTTGTAATTTTTAGTTCCATGCAGAAGACTTTATGCCCCTTAATCTGATATTTTTATTTGTAGTCATGAACTAAGGGGACAGGTTCACTTTGTTTTATTTCGTGTAGTCAGTGAAAGTATCTACAGAGACAGTGAATTCTGTGTTGACAGCCTTCGACATTGCAGAGAATGGGAAGGTTGCAGCGCTGAAGACCATTCTGATTGCAGTATGTGAAGGTCTGGGGTTACAGTAGGTACCTTATGTAACTGAGCTTACTGGCTGTTGTAGTTGTATTTTTATAGAATGGTTAGGCATTCACTTTAATTTAAAATGACAGTGGAGTATAAAAATCCTTACTTGAGTTGATTCGTGGTGCTTTTGTGTACAGATTTGAGATGTCTATAGTTCTGTCTTCTCTAGATTGGACTGAAATGAGCATCTCTTTTTTTTTGGTGTTTTTATTTTATTTATTTATTTTTTTAAGGATACTTTAAGAGGAAGCCAGCTCTGTAGTGTAGAGAGATAAAGCCCTGACAACACTACAGGCACCTCAAGTTCAAATGTCAGCTGGTCATGTAAGATGGTAGTGAGCAGCTGCTAACTCAGCCATCCTTGGGGAGGGAGAGAGTTGTCTCTGAATCGCTGCAAGGGTGACACTTGGCAAGAGCACTAGGTGTTACCCATTGGA
Source organism: Protopterus annectens (assembly GCF_019279795.1). NCBI lineage: Eukaryota > Metazoa > Chordata > Ceratodontiformes > Protopteridae > Protopterus > Protopterus annectens. Next base: position 1,266,070,019 of record NC_056741.1, on the reverse strand, counting down.
GTTTGAATCTACTGACCTGCACTGTCACAGTTCATCTTGCTGTGGCAACTGAGGGCAACTGTATGTGCAGATGCATGCTTTACCCTGGGAGACAGCAATGGCTGAGCTTAGAGGAGCCACTGAGGTTCTCCTACTGGTGAGAGGGTAGGTTGCCCTTCAGGAACAGCAAGTTGCCCTGCTTCCCTCCCCACCCAGCTCTCAAAAGGAAATGGAGAGCTAATGGGGATTTCCCTTGAAGTAACAAATGGGGGATATGGGGCTGCCTCCTAGCCTGAGATTCTTGACTCCCATATTCTCAGAATAAATAGGCTGATTAGGTACCAGTAGTAGAGCTGTCAGGCAAGGAGCTGTGATGGTGAGACAAAAAATGAAGTAGTAAAGCATGTGTTCTGTAAGTTGGGGCTTATGTCACAGAGTTTACCAACACTGACCTGCATTCTTCCCTTCTCATGGACCCTAGTTCCAACCCTATTATCACTCGCCCTATAAATTCTCTTTTTACTTGTCATTTGAACATTAGAAGCATCAACAACAAGGTACAGGAACTTCATGCTCTCATGGCTGACCTCTCCCCAGAGATCGTGTGCCTAACTGAAACATGGTTAAAACCCACCACTACTGATAATGAAATCCTAATCCCAGGGTACAGTATAGTTAAGAGAGACCGAATCTCCAGAAAAGGAGGTGAGGTAGCCATACTCTATAAATCCAATCTAATCGTATCCATAGATGTCATACAACCGCCTCAGATTAACAATGCAGAAATCCTTATTTCCAAACTACAAATTAACATTAATAAATTTATCTACATAATCTGTGTTTATATTCCCCCAGGTAATAACATAGATACTCTTGAAGCCACCCTTCACTGGATATCAAGCCACTTCCCTCAAGAAACCTTAGTTCTCGGAGACTTTAATATAGATTGGACTACCTGTTCCCCAGTAGCTCCTTCCACCCATATTAACCTACACTCTTTCCATAAATTATTAACACTCCTACCAGGATAGGCAAATCCAACCAAAAAGAGAGTATACTTGATTGGGTGCTTATTAATAGTCATCCTAACCTATATACATCTGGTACCCTCCCTGATAGCCTAAGTGACCACCATCTCACCTACATAATTAAGCACAAAATGACCATTCCAAAGCAACCTATATTAAGATCTGTCAGAAATAAAAAGAAATTCGACCCGACCAGATTTCAACTAGAATTAAATTCTTGCAACTGGGCAATACTAAAACATCTACCCCTAGATGAAGCAGTGCAGTACTTCAACAAACAATTCCTAGAAATTCTTAATCTTCATGCTCCCATTCGTTCAAAGAAAACTAAGACAGTAGACCTTCCTTGGCTTTCTAAAGAGACCAGGCTCAAAATTAATCTTAGAAATAAAGCTTGGTCTGTATGGCGAACCACTAAACTCCCTCTTGACCAAATTAACTACAGACAACTTAGGAATGAAACCAAAAGACAAATCTTACTTGACAAAAGACAATACTATTGTAAACTACAGACAGAACATCAAAACTGTCCACAAAAATTCTGGGCTGGATTAAACAATCTTCTTCACCCTGGTCGCTCTACCACCCCTGTCCCAGCCACACTCATCGATAAACCCTCTGATGTAGTCTCCAACAGCTTTAACTGTTTCTTCACCGAGACAATCCAAACCCTTTCTAATCAACTGCCACTCGGCTCCCATAGCCTAGATACTCCCACCTATAAAAACATCCCCTCATTTACCTTTCAACCTGTAGCTACTTCATTTATCTACAAATTAATCAGAAAACTAAAACCCACCACACTCTCAGCTGACCAACTTCCAGCTGAATATTTGCAAAAATCAGCTGAGGCCATTGCCTACCCTGTGTCACTACTTATTAATCGTTCATTAGCAGAGGCCAAAATTCCTGATATCTGGAAGGTATCCTATGTAATACCTCTCCACAAAGGTGGCACTTCCACAGAGCTCTCAAATTATAGGCCCATATCTATACTTTCCCCTCTAGCAAAGATAATGGAAAAATGTGTTCAGAAACAGTTTATACAACACCTACTCATCAACCACCTATTGGCTGACACTCAACATGGTTTCAGACCTCTCCACAGTACTACCTCAGCCCTACTTGTCTTCTCTAATACCATAAATACCTATCGAAATAATAACAATACTTCCTCTGCACTATTCTTGGATCTGTCCAAAGCCTTCGATATGGTGGACCACAAACTTCTAATTGACACTCTGCAATCACTCTGTCTGGATACTATAGCCCTTCAATGGTTTAGTTCCTATCTAAATGGTAGAAAACAGGCAGTTTTATGGCAGACTAAACTCTCTACCTTACTACCCAACACTCTGGGAGTCCCACAAGGATCCATTTTAGGACCACTGTTATTTTCCATCTTCATCAACGACTTGAACACAGTCATACCTAACGCCAGTTGTATTCAATATGCAGACGACTCCACGCTGATCTGCTCTGGCACAACCCTCACAGAGTTACAATTAACAACCCAGACTACTTTTAGCAAAATAGAAAACTGGCTCTCCAGTCGTCGCCTGATACTTAATCCCAAAAAAACTAAAATGCTGCTGTTTCTACCTACACAAAGGTCTACACCCATCTACTTTTCGATCCAAGCCACGGACGGGAGCATAATCTCTCCGGACCTCTCTACTAAATTACTAGGGGTAATTATTGGCAACAACCTAAAATTTGATATACATGTAAACCAAATGATCAAAACCATCAATAAGAAATTAGGCTCGTTATATAGAATAAAAAGCTTTTTGACCCCCCAAGCCAAAACTGCCATTGCCCAAACTCACCTTCTCTCCACACTCTTGTATTCGTCCCCTCTACTTCACAATATTAGTAAATCTGTCATGAACAAACTCACCATCTGCTACAATCACATCGCCAGGTTTGTAACTGGGTCACCTTTCAGGACCCATCACTGTACCAATCTAACCCAGCTTAACTGGCTTGAGCTACCAAACCTAATTTCTTATAACCTACTAGTTATGACCCACAAAATAATATACAACCCTGACTACACTCCCTCGCTCAAAAAACTGGTTACCCCTTGTAATAACCCTCGACCTCTGAGGTCATCCAGCCGACTCCTTATCCAGACATGCAAAACTAAAAACATAGCTGGTGATTCCCTCCTCACCAACTCTGCAGGGAGAACTTGGAACAAACTTCCCCCTGATATTACCTCGCTCTCCTCTTTAAATCAATTTAAAGCTAAACTTAAACCATACCTGGCATCAATACGGAGTTGCCATTGTCTAAACCCTGGCTAGCTAATTCCCTGTTTCACATAGTTTCAGGTACCTGGCTATCACTGCATATTTCTTTATTATGTCAATTCTCTAACATCCTGAACAATAATTATGGAATAAGTAATAGTTTTTTTGTGGTGTGAATTGTAAATGATTCTGTGACTTTATTAAAGTTTTGTACTGGTTGGAGCTTTTCTCCCCGGGCCTCCGCTGAAAATGGACATGTATCCAGTCGGATTATCCCGGTTAACAAATGTAAAATAAAATAAAAATAAAATAAAATAAAATTATAGCTTCTTGTGAAAGTACATACTAACAAACAATATTTTGTTTCATTTTCATCAGGAACAATGGGACTTGTTACAGTGAATGCAAAGGGAGGACTGTTCTTACAAATATCACTTCATCTGCACTAGGCTCACAGAAAGTGAGTGGGACTACCAGTCTTGGACTGTCTTATTGTGTGTGGGTGCTGTCTACGTCTGACATCATGAAACCATGTCAGCTGGAAACATGTCCCACGATCAGTCTCACAATCCAGCCAGACATCAACACTTCCTGCACGGTGAGTACTTCTCACAATTTTGTTAGTCTGCTTTTAAGACTGCTCATTGTTTATGCTAACGCTGGCTTCAGGGTTTTAAAGAAAAACTCACTTCTTCTCTTTACTTAACATCATCCCAGAGTTATGTTTCCGGTAGTATCCTCTAGATGCTTTGTAGTGAGTAGATGCCCATAAGTGCCTTTTAATTTATTTTTTTCCCTGCCATAGATAATGAAAGTTCTACCATTTTTTCTGTCTTCAGATCTCATGTTTCAAAAATGCATTTCATGTCAGCTTGCTAGACATAGGCTAGGCATACTGTTTCCTGTATACATTTTTATCTCCTTCACATGTGTATTATTACATCTTTAGATTGTCTTGCTGAAGTCATCCAAATACACATATTAACAGCTTAAATAAAAATGTTAACCAACCAGTGTGTTTTTGGGTAAATCTGTAGGTGGAGAACGTGGATGAGTTTTATACTGTGTGTGTGTGTGTGTGTGTGTGTGTGTGTGTGTGTATATATATATATATATATATATATATATATATATATATATATATGTATATATATGTGTGTGTGTAAGTACTTTCATTTTTGATCATTGAAGGATTGCTTTGTATAAAATTTAAGGAGAGTCCGTAAATAAAATAAATGTATACTGCAGACCTTGCAATCTCTGAAGTGACAGCTTTCTGCTTCAAATTAATGATAGGACTGAGCTGACAAGTTTAATACCAAAGAAGAGTATGGGGAAACTGTGACAATTGTTTAAGGACTGCAAATCTGAGTGTTAGACAAAACCTTGCTGTTTTTAGCTAATTTGATTTGAAGATTTAATTGTGCACAGCAACCTTCAATTAGCTCTAATCAGGCCATTCAATGAAAATGTCATAGCACTGTCACTGTATTAAAACATATTTTCTGTAGGATGAATCATATAAAGGGGACACAAACTACACTGTGGGGAAGAAAGACAACCTACAAGAAACCATCACATTAGTATGGTAGGCATCATAACAGTTTGGGGGTCAAATACATTAAAGTATATTTTATTTATTTATTTAATTTTTGTTAACCAGGAAAGTCTGACTGGACACGGGTCCTTTTTCAGTTTTCAGCGGAGGCCTAGGGAGAAAAGCTCCAGACACAGTACAATACACGTTAGGATTTCATTACATCTATGAATACAATCCAGCATGCAATAGTCAAATATTAACATCATGTTATCAGTACTATATACAAGTATATTATAGACTCATTTCAGCATGTGGTAGGCAGAGTTTTACATTTTTGGTAGTAGGTTTATAAGCAGTACAATGTCAGATATTAACATCTTGTTATCAGGACTATATGCAAGTTTGTTACAGAGTCATTTCAGCATATCATTGGCAGAGTTTTACATTTGTGGCAGTATGTATATATGCAGTACATTGAGAGCTTGAGAGTAGTACAGTATTGGGAAAAATAGTACAAAAGTTTTTTGTAACAGTGGTGGTAGTATGGTGTATATCCAGTTGTTGGTCAGATTAGAAGTAGCAAGGTATCTGAGAGAAAAGGAACAAAATGTTTGAGTAGGAGTTCACTCAGAAAAATCCGTGTGCTTGGGGTAAACAGGACTAACTTGCTTAACTAGAGGAGGTAATAGGTGCTTATCAGCAAATGCATTCCTGCAACAGTGCAGTGGGTTGGTTTAACCTGGGGAGACACAGCAACAGAGCCAGTTGTTTGCATAGTGGCTTTTGAGGAGTTTTTTTAAATTGGAGGGGAGAGCTTGTAGCAGTGATGTGATTTGGGAGTTGATTCCAAACTTTGGCTATGGTGCAGGCAGAGAGAGAGACTTACCTGCATCATTTTTATGTTTGATGACATTTAAAAGATTTTGGCTACTGGATCTCAAGGTTCTGGTGGTTGTGTAGGGCTGAATTAGTTGCTGTAGTGATGGGATTTTGTCGGGCAGGCAGTACAGTTTGTGTGTTGTATAGAGTTGCTGAAGGTATCAGCTGTTGGGGCAGCTCAAGCTAGCTGAGTTGCTTTAGGGCAAAACAGTGATGGGATCTATGAGAGGCCTCAGTAGTGAACTTGGCAATCTTGTAACAAGATTCCATTTTGGTGAGTTCAGGGTGGCGAAGATTTGTCATTATAGGGGAAGCATATACAGTAGGACGGATAAGAGATGGGTCCTTGCAATTGTGGATCTAGTCTCCTTGGTCATGAATTGTTTGCTTCTATAAAGGAGACCCAGTTTTTTGTTTACTTTCTTGATTGTTTGGGCTATGTGAGGGTCAAGTCTGAGGTTGTTATTGATGATTACCCCTAGCAGTTTTGTGTGTTGTTGGAGTGATTGTGATGTTATCTTTGGAGACTATAGTTAGATCATTGCATTGCTGAGGTGGTCTACCAGGGCCAGATATGATTAAGTTGTTTTTTTTTTTGGGATTAAGAAGGAGTTTTATGCTGGTGAACCTTGCTTCTGCTAAGGGGAAGTTTTTGTTGAGTTATGGCTTATAGTTCATTCATATTTGGGGCAGCACATATAATGGTGGTTTTGTGTGCATATTGTGCTACTTTGACAGAGACTGAGGATGCAGCTATCTGGTTTGTGAATAGGGAGAACAGTAAAGGACTAAGAATGGATCCTTGAGGGACACCAATGGAGACTGGTAAAAGGGAAGACAATTGGTTTTGCCATAGCACTACTTGTTGCCGACCTGATAGGTAGTTTCTAAACCATGATATAGTGGAAGGTGGATGTTAAGGGTAGCTAGTGTTTCTAGACGTCTGCTATGGTTTACCATATCGAAGGCTTTAGATAAGTCTAGAAATATGGCGGATACGAATAGTCCTTTGTTTCTGTGGTGATTGACTAAGTTGGTAAAGGACAGTAGTGCTGTGGTGGTGCTTTGGGAGAGTCTAAAGCCGTGCTGAGAATGGGATAGCAGGTTATTTGTTAGGAGGTATTGCATTAGTTGAGAGTGAACTATTCTCTCCAATATTTTTGATAAAGGTGAGAGAATTGCTATTGGCTGGTGGTTGGTTAGCTCTCGGGATTTGCCTCCCTTGTGGAGTTGTATGTGATACTTTCCACAAGGTTGGTACAGTGGATTCTGTTGTGGACCAATTTGAGGATGGACAATGGGGTAGGCTATGGCATCAGCTGTTATCTGAAGGAAGTCAGCAGGGAGTTTGTCTGCAGCTAATGTGGTTGGTTTAAGTTTTTTCAGGAGTTTGGTAATAGTCTTAGTGGACACCGGGTGTAGGGAAAAGTTAGGGGAGTTTTGTTCTATGGTGTGGGTGGGGGTGGGATTTGTTATGGGGTTGCTGGTACTATTTTGGGTGTTGGCTAGAGTTTGGATTGTTTCAGTAAAGTATCTATTGAAATGTGTTGGGATGTTGTCGTGGTTGTTTGGCAGTTCGGGGGTAGGGGTAGTCGATTTTCCAGGGTACAGTAAACTATTTATTGTGGCCCAGAATTTCTGGGGGTTATTAGCAAATTTGTCTTGCCTGGTTTTATAGTAATTGGCTTTGTCTAGCTTTGTGTTTTTGGCTTTGTTGTGGAGTTCTAGGTAGTGTTGATTTTCTTCGTGTTTCACTGTTGCAGTCATCACATTTGGGGTTATCTGCCTGCAGGTAGCCCTCAGCCAGCCTGAATACCAGAGTCTTCAGATTTCCTCATCGGATGCTGTCGCTTCTTCCTTGACGTCAGGTCGTCAGGGGTATAAAACATGCAGCCGATGCCATTACATCAGTCTTTCTTGCCATGCAGTGCCCGAAGCAGAAGCAGTTCGCAAGTGCCGGTTGGTCGACTCCTGAAATTTTCATTTTCGAGTTTCAAACCCAAAGTCTTCAAAAAACCTAAGTACCCCATTGGGGATCCTTTTTCTTGCTCTAACTGATGTCAGTAAAAGTTAACAATTGGTCTTACCTGTGGAAAGCAAATACCTCATAGAGATTTTCATTCTTACTGCATCCTCTGCTTAGGCCCAGACCACGCCGTACCTCGTTGTTGGTTTTGTGCATTATTCAATGCCCGAACCATTCATCGTCGGGCTGTTGTTGTAGCTAATTAATTTCGTACTCGTTCTGTGCACTCTGAAATGGCTTTGTCAAGTCATCCGACTACCGAGCTTCCAAGAAAAATGCAAGGATAAAGGCAGAGACAGACCGCATAGGTCCAAAACTGCCAATGACGCTTCCGTTAAGCTAGTCGCCAGTCCACTGGTACTCAGTGAGGCACTTTCGCAGCCCCTGATACCTGCTACTTCTGATTCGCAGGCCTCTACTGAGACCCATTCGGAGTCCGGTATGCCTCAAGATGCTTCTTCGACTATGGAACCTGCAGATGTCTCTGCCTTGGATGCGTCCAGAGCCACTGTGCAGGCACCGGCTTCTGCGGGTATATTCAGGCCTACAGACATTCATATTAAACCAATGCCATCGTTTTCATCCAGGCCTAAAACTCGCACCACGCTTAGAAAACCGACAACCAAACTGCAGGCTCAGGCCCATATGCCTAAAAACCAAATGCTTAGAATGGTTGAAGACATTTATTACCTTCTTTAGGAGAAGCCAGCCTTTCCCCTCTAAGAGACCTACAACTGATTTTCTTTCTGATTTTTCTGATCAGGAATCTGATATTTCTGCTCCTTCTGATTACCAGGATTTGTCCTTATCTACTTATGAGGATTCTGATGCAGAGGATTCCATTCCCTCTGCTTCCCGTCCAGAAGATTTTTCTTTTAGTGAAACCTTGCACACTCTAAGGGAGCATTTCCGCTGGTAAGGCCAGGATTACTCTGACTTCAAAAAGAGACTTGGGGAATTCTTACTCCTACCTCAACACAAGCCTTTAGCTATCCCTCCTGTTCTGGACATTGTAGATGATGCTTTCTTGGAATCTAGCCTTTCCCCAGACACTTTACCTCCAACTCCCAGAAAATCTGACAGTTATTACAGAGTACCTGACTCTCACAAGTTCCTTTTCAAGAATCTTTCTGTGGATCCAGAGACTGTTTCCCAAGGACCAAAAGGCATTAAGGCTACTGCTGCCAGAAATCCTACCCCTTCTGATAGAGATTCTAGAGCCTTAGACAGATGGGGTAAGAAGGTATACACTTCTGCTACTTTGGCCATTAGGGCTTTAAATTGCCAGTTTCATATGTTAAAGTATCAGCAGCATGTTATGGGGCTATTTAAACAGAAAATTATGTTGATTCCTGACTGTACTGAACACTAAGAATTACAGGATTTAATGCATTCTGCAGAACAAGTTGGTAAACATACTTTGCAATCTAGTTTTAACGCTTTAGAAGCATCTTGCAGAGCTGCTGGGTATGTACTTAGAAGGCATGCTTGGCTTAAGGAACAAAACTTGCCAGGTCATGTAAAAGCTAAATTACTGGATGCTCCCTTAAACCAAGACTGCCTTTTTGGCAACAAAGCAGAAGTCATCCTCAAAAGGATGGAGGAAAAAGCTAAATCTATGCAAACTGTTAAAGATTTCCTACAAGTACAGCCTCCCAGATTCAGTGGGCATTGGCCTTCAAAGAACTGGTCCTTTCCAGTCCCTTCTAGGTCTTTTCAGTCCAAACCCAGGAAAAGCAGACCACCTACGCTACAGTCTTAGGCTAAGCTCAGACTTAAGCAGTGGGGGGGCTCCCACTTCCAAAGCAGGGAGTAGTAAGCCACCCCCATATGAAAAAATGGCACAATGACTTAACCTTAATCCTTCCAAGCCCTGCTCTACTACCTGCTCCCTTAGGAGGAAAGTTCACCCTGCATGCAAAAAACTGGGAACTCATTACCCAGGACAAATGGGTTTTGAACATAGTTTCCCAAGGATACAGATTCCACTTCCACACCTTACCAACCCCAAATGGTTGGCCAAACCTACCCCCAAATCAATGGGCAGAGGTCCAACAGCAGGTTCTCTCTCTTCTCAATATCAGGGCTATTCAGCCTGTCCCAGCAGAACAAAGGGGACAAGGGTTTTATTCAAGACTTTCTGGTACCCAGAAAAGACAACTCCTGGCATCCTATCCTGGACCTCTCTATTCTCAACACCTTTCTGGTAGTTCTAAAATTCAGAATGCTAACTCTGCAACAGCTTCTTCCCATGCTAGCCGAGGATGCCTGGCTGGCAACCCTAGACTTAAAGGAAGCTTACCTGCACATCCCAATAAGGGAATCTTGCAGTTAATACCTACGCTTCAGGGCAGGCTCCATGCACTATCAGTTCTCTGCACTTTCCTTTGGCTTGTCTACTGCGCCCACGGTATTCATAAAGTGTCTAGCTCCAGCCATTGCATTTTGCAGGCAGAGAAGCATTCAAATTTACCCATATTTGGATGATTGTCTGATTCAGGCAGAAAGCCAGGACTTGCTATTACAACACGTGGCATTCGTAAAGAAACTTCTAACATCTCTGGGGTACACCATCAGCAAAAACAAATCTCACCTAGTAACCTGCCAACAGATTTCATTCCTGGGAGCAAGCTTGAACACAACTTCCCAGATGGCATTCCTCACTCCAGAGGAAAAAAAAATATTTGACAACCTACTTCAAACTATTGGCCACAAAACCCCAGCTATCTGCAAGCCCTGGGGTTCATGGCCTCTTGCATTTTACTAATTCCATATGTGAGACTGCATATGAGGAAACTCCAATGGTATCTAAAAAGTCTATGGTGTCAACATTCTCAGGACCTGGAAACAATTTCTATCATTCCTTGCATCAAGAAAGAGTTCCTTTGGTGGGCAGAGGTCTGCTACCACAACAAGGGACTCCCTTTCAATCTACCCCCTGCTGCCTAAACCCTAACAACAGACGCATCAGACTATGCATGGGGGGCTCACATGGCAGGGCAGTGCATACAGGGCAAATGGACCCCGAGACAGATGCACCTGCATATCAATCAAAAAGAAATGTTAGCTGTACAGAATGCTCCGACAGCCTTCAAAGACCGTATTCTTCCAGGACAACTATTGGTAAAGACAGACAACACCACAGTTATGTGGTACATAAACAAGCAGGGGGGAACACACTCTTACCCTCTCTGCAGAATAGCCATGGCTCTGTGGAACACAGCCTTGAGCTACCAAGTACACCTGCAAGCTCAATTCCTGCCAGGCAAACTAAATTCACTGGCAGACTACTTAAGCAGAAATCTCATAGACCCACACGAATGGAAACTAGATCCCAAAATATTCAACCTCTTGAAAAAATGGGGGGCTCCAGAGGTAGACCTGTTTGCCTCCCCTCAGAACTACCAATTGCACAAATTCTGCACAAGAACTCCCCACAGCCAAGCATGGAAAGTGGATTCCCTGTCCTTTACCTGAGAAAGCCTCTGTTTATACCTTTCCCCCTCTGCCTCTCCTCTCGAAGGTTCTACTAAAGATCAAACAGGACAAGCCAAGAACAATACTGATTGCACCAGACTGGCCATGCCAGCACTGGTACCCCCCTCTTGCGCAGTATGATGCTGCTACAACTATGGGACCTGAAGGTTTTATATCCCTGACCTGACGTCAAGGAAGAAGAAACAGTATCTGATGTAGAAATCCGAAGACTCTGGTATTCAGGCCGGCTGAGGGCTACCTGCAGGCAGAAATGTGATGACTGCAACAGTGAATACACTCGAACATCTACATTTATGGTAAGTGTGCACAACTGTACTTTTCAAGGAAGAGGTTTTGTGTTTATGAAATTGAACCCAGGCTTTGTCCCTAGTTTTCATTATAGTTTTTGACTCTTGTTATCAAAGGGGCGTAATTAGTTTTGACTCTAATGTTTCTGGGTGGTGCATGTTCATTTAGGGCTTTGAGGAAGGCTATGTTAAAGTATTGCACTGCTTCGTCTAGAGGTAGGTGAGTAAGGGGAGTCCAGTTAATGAATTTTAGAGCACTAAGTAGGTTATTAGCGTTCTTTTTGTTCCGTATTGTTTTTAGAGTGGGGGGAGTGGTATGGTGGGATCTATTCCTAGTAAGGTAGGTTACTTGGTGGTCACTTAGACTCTCTGGGAGACAGCCTGCTTGTTGTATGAGATTGGGGTTTGATAGCAGTACTGTCGTTGGGATGTCTTTTCAATTCTTGGGAGTGAGAAATAATTTGGGTAATGCCATGTAGGTTGATATGTGAGGAGGGGTTGTAACTAGAGCATTCAGCCCAGTCTATATTAACGTCTTCGAGTAGTATGGTTTCCTGTGGGAGGGAGGTGGCCATCCAGAATAGCAGGTTTTCCAGTGTAGCAATGTTATTGCCTGCTGGAATGTAGCCGCCTGGATTAATTATAGCTTTTCTGGAATTTAGTTTTAGTTTAGCAAATATTACTTCAATATCTTTTGTTTCATGAGTGTTGTATTCAAATTGTTCCATAGTGAGATGATTTTGGAAAACTATGGCTACACCTCCACCTTTTTTCCCTGTTCTGTCATTACATATAATAATATATCCAGGTGGAGTGATCTCATTGCTTTGGTGTTCTAGCTAAAGCCAAGTTTCGGTCAACACCGCTATCTCTAGTTTGTATAAGGCTAGGAGGGCATGTATGTCTTGAATTTTGTTGAGTATACTTCTCAAAATTATGTTTAACAGGAGGAGAGAAGAGGTAGAGCTTTTGAATAGAGCCTCCGTCTGATTTAAATTAGTTATGCTTGATGAGTTGGAACCTGGATTAAGGTGTATGTCTTCACAGCAGGTGAGATTTTGGAGTAGGTGGAGGCAGATTAAGTTTGTGTAGTATTCTGGTTACTTTTTGGGAGGAGTGGGGGTTAGTTTTTTAAGTTGGTTTGTTATAAGAGTATAAAAGAGGTTGGGAGGAGAAGAGGTCAGATGGTGATATAGGGAAGTGTATTAGTTTGATGGTAGTGGTTGTAGAATCTGTTTGCCATTGAGTTGTGTTTCTCATGTAAAGCTCAGTGTGGTAAGAGGTTAGGATAGAGAGGAGGAGTAGATAGATGGTGGTTATTAGGTATATTACAAGTTTTGGAGGTTGGGTATGTTGTGTGGGTTGCATGTTTTAAGTTTGTGTAGAGTGGGGTATAAGTGGGTGTAGAGAGTATAGGAGAGTAGGAGTAGTATCTATAGCTGTTGTGGTAGAGAGTAGGTAAAGGGTGAACTGATTGGGGTGTTGTGAGTTGTATATAGGAGATGGTTGGGTGGGCAGGACTAGTAATTAGTGGAGGGTGTGGCTATTAATTATAAGTCTGTGTTATGCGGTGGGTGGGAATGGGGTAGGGTAGGGGAACGGAGTGAGCGGAGCAGCACAGTCTAAGGAATCAGCAGCAGTAATCAAGGAAACCAATCAGTGGGAATAGCAGGGGAATGCAATAGGAGAGAGATTTGAGCTTTAGTTTTTACTTTACTGGGTTACTGTTGCAGTAATGGTCATCTTGGCTTCTTTAGCACAACTCTATGGGGAGGGATGGTAAGAGACCAAGCTAGGAGCTAGGCTAGAGAGGTGGGTATGGAGAGACTGGTAGGGAAAGGAGTGGTAGGGTCTGGATAGTCTAGTTGAGAGCTGTGTGAGTGAAGAAAGGATGATTCAAGCTGGTTGATACAGAGCAGTGGAGGTTTGAAGGGCAGCTATTAATGGAGATGGATGAGCAAGGGAAGAGGTAGCCAAGAGGAAGGCTAGGTATGAGGGTTAGAGGGGAGGAGACGAGTTTAATGGCCAGAGAGAGCCCGGGTAAGGGGGGACACAGTGATGTTTTTGATGCTGACTAGGAGCAATACTTTAACAAGGCAAACAGAAGGCAAAACAGGGCAGGGTAAATTATGCTTGTTATATCACATACGTTGTTCAGGGACTGCACTGTTGCTGGAGATGATGTCTTCTGGTGAAGCAGCACACCTAAAGGGTGTGTGGGATCTTCAGCTTTTGCAGGGGTTTATATGAGCCTGATTTAAGAGGCAGGGACCTGTAAAACAAGATAGAGAGTTGGATAAAGGTGAGATAATTAGCAATATGTTATGTAGAGTGAGGTGGAGGGTAAGATAAGTAACAGAGGAACATATGTGACTGTGATAGAGCTACAGTAGAGTTGTTTAAGAGGTAAGGGAGTGGAGGGAGACGCCAGAGAAAGAGAGCTTTAATTACTTAGAACACATTTTTTAAGTGATTAATTTAGAGTGGTTTACTAATTGTTTAAAGAATATATAAAATGTTTTATTTTTGGGTGTGTTTCATCTCGTAGAAGGATGGAAAGCCAAGGAACTAGAGTATGTAGTGTGTTTTACCTGTATTGAGCTTGTGCTTATTAAATTATTTTTCTCTGACCATTCGTTGGGATTAATAGACTTGTTGTATGTCCATCAAGTCAGACTGAAATGCACTTATAAGTGACAGCTAATGCTCATCAAAGCAGAAATGCCTTTCATTTGTGGTGACAATTCCAGTCAGTGTGACACTATTGTACACCATGAAATGAATGACAATACCAAAATATGACAGTTTGCAGTATTTTGTAAGGCTACAGAGCATGTCAAGTACAGTACATTATCCTGGAATGTATGCTTCATTACTTTCCATTCATTCAATTATTCATAACTGCAGTACTCCTGCAGCTAGAAAAAAGTAACATACAACTCCTACTAACTTTGGAGGTAGAGATGCAGTTCTCAGGAGACATTCCACAGCATACACTTTTGATGACAGTTGGCATGCATCTACAGTGGTTGCAAATACACCACTCAGGTGCTAGATGACTCTGTGGAGGTTGTGAGACTTCCTGGGCTTCTGTGATTTGGCTAGCGAGAAGAATAGCTGGATTCCTCTCAGGAATTGTAACACAGATGACACACAGCTCTTCACTGCTCAGAACATGAATTCTGTCTTGCAAATTCCTTGTGGTTGACATCTATTTGTGCCTTAATTACACATCATTTGGCTGTGTTGTGACAGACATTGCACTCCTCCATGCTGCACCTGCAGTAACCTTTGTTGCAGGTCCTCATTCAGTATGTTCCATCAAACTGAAGATGTCGCTCTCAAAGGCTCAGCTTTTTGGGACCCTAACGTTACATTTTGTGACAGCACTCTTCAGCGACAGTCAAGTGCACAAAGCTCATACTTTATAAAAGCGACCGTCTGCGTTGCATTTACTCAATACGCACATAAACAAAAATTACCAACAATGAGGTTACTGAACGCTTCGTTATTTCCCATTACCTAATAAAATGAAGTGCAGTTATTTTGGTGCATTGGTAATACCAGACAATGTCAGGTTTTGGTGAGAAAGCATTTTTGGAGTTAGAGGGTGAGGTTGTCCTTTAAGCAGGTTTAGTCTATAGCTTTCAAGCTTCTGTTTGCAAAAGGCAGGGCTGACATTTTCCTGGACTAAGTGATAAACATGTAGTGGTACCAAGTTGCTGTTAATAGTATTTTCTCCTGTTGCTTGACTTGCCCTGAGATTAAGTACTTTCATTATTCAAAACACTTTTTTGTTACCGTTTTTGTGCTTTGCAAATGCTCTTCGCATTTGAGTGATGTGACTCTTAAATTGCAGTTCTGTAAGTCAGTAGCTTATTGGGGAACTGATTCTATCTCCATTTCACAACTGCAAGACCTAAAACCCTACTGTAGCTCATGTGATAAAACAGTAAATTTTGGAAGTCAGTGTTATTTTTTTTAATACAGGGTATGACGGCCACTCTTTATCCTGTGACAGTAATCAAGGAACCTCAGT
Source organism: Protopterus annectens (assembly GCF_019279795.1). NCBI lineage: Eukaryota > Metazoa > Chordata > Ceratodontiformes > Protopteridae > Protopterus > Protopterus annectens. The sequence goes on along the minus strand of NC_056741.1, from coordinate 1,266,054,488 downwards.
CTTCACCACTGACACTGGTGAGAGGCATCACTAAAACAGGAATGAATTTACACAGTATTTTCAAATGCAGTTCACTGCATCAAGCACAATTTCCCCCAAGAGCACACAGGGAACACAATCCACTGTGACTGGACTCTTGTCTATCCGGATCCCAAACAAGACCCACTTTGGAGCACTGTGTCCCAATTCCAAGTGCCTGACACACACTTGAATATCTGCAAACAAACACATTTGGGAAAGGCTGGCACGGATTCACCAGCTGTGTCCCCTCTCTCCAGGCTGCAAGGTAGATTGCTGCCACCAGCCAGATATTCTAACACTGTTACAAGGGGTAACCAGTTATACTGTCAAATTGATATTGATATAAATGGTAGTGTGTGACCAAAGCAGTAAGGCTTATCTGAGTGCACTCAGTGTCACTAAAATAAGCACAAGGACTCTCAAGATGCTAAAAGTATACTCTTAAAAGACCAGCCACAATGAAAAGGTATAAAAATATTTAGTAATGGATAATAAAATAGAAAACAGTTGAATACTAAATATTTAGTTACAATAAACAGAGTTTTCAGTCACAGGAAATATAAAAATAACACAGTTGGATAGAATCTCACAGATGCAGAAAAAGAAATAATGTTAAACTAATCTTGCTGTATTATTCCTAACTGAACTGAAGAGAAACTGTCCCTAGTTAACTCACTTAGTATTGCAAGGCAAGATATACTGCTGAGATGCTTCACTTTCACAAGGCAAGGTGATGAGTCTACACACTGAACTGTACTGACTCAACAACTGAACAACTAACAACTGAGTTGTGATAACTTACATAGAGCTTTTATATCAGATTCTAGAGAAAAACAAACTGCTGCCAAAGTTCCATCTTTCAGCTGGTTATAGAATGCCATTACATCTAGTCACCTGATTCTGGCACAGTACACATTCGGAACTCTTAAGATTCTGTTGCAGCATTTTAACATAAGCAACCTTTTCAAATAAATTTTTAATAATTTTTTAATTTCATTTGTATCGCTAATAAACTTTGCATGTGTTTTGAACTACTTGTGGATTGCCGAGTTGTCTGACACTATTACTACTATTATTATTCTGGTCACTACGATTGTGGCACAGCCTTTATTGGTTCCTGTACAACGGGGAAATTTCGAATTATTAAATACATTTTTAATACAAGCATCTGTACAAATCAGTGTGACAGTCAAATGACATAAGATTATTTACAAGACTTCAGCCAGCCATGCTGGCATATGCCACCCATGCACTGCTTTACTTCCCCTGGTACAGGTAGCAGTACTTCACATTGTCACACGGGGTATCTAGTTTCACAGGTGATCATCTTCCCTACACCTTTGTTGCTTTTATATGTACTAGGATGCTGTATTGTGTAGTAGTGAGAAAACACAGATATACCACAGAAGCTTTTACTTCTCTGAAGCCGAGGCCAATGTCAGTGTCCCCTGGCTAACTAAATTTGCAGACAATTGCAATTTAGGAGCAGTCATAGAATCTCCACTGACACAAATGTTCTGCAGGAAGGGCTGACTCTGGCAAATAACTGGTGTCAGAGCCATGGACTAAAACGAAAAATAATCGTATCCTTCGGGGGTCATCTACCCCTGGTAACTATCATTTTGACAACACACCCGTAAGAGTTGACGTAGTAGTCAGACTTGGGAACGTCCACATAGTCAGTAATCTAGCCTTTGACCATCACATGTCTACAGTAATCAGGAAATCATTCTATGTTGTGCAACTTTATGGCAGCTGGGTCAAAGGAGGTCATTGTTCCAATGTATTCATCTTTCATCAGACCCATCATTGAGTACAATGCCCCCTTTGGTATGTACCTAAACAGGCACATCCAACAAATGGAACATCCACAGAGGTTCCTCACTAAAAGAATACAGACTGTCTCAAGGCCCCTATCCCTGTATTCTATCTCCTGCAGGCTATCAAGGGGATATCTATGTCTGGTATAGAAGACATCGTCAGACCCCACCTTGATGGACCTCCTGCATATCCGCAAAACAAACAGCACCAGAGTTACCTGTTCTAAAGACTTGAACCTTGCCCATGATAGAAATAGGGCCTATTGGAGAGACATGTATGTAACAAGAGAGTACCCCTTCTTTGAAACAGGCTTCCCATCCATATGAAGCAGAGTTGTTCACTAGCCCAGATCAAGTGTAACTTGAACAATTGGAAGAGGGCAGGAAATTCATCCCTGGTTTGGCATCTGTTTCTGTAATGGACACATGCAGCCTGTAAATGGTTTAGTTCATCTCCCAAGATCCTGCTGGTAAATGTTTCCTCTCCCAAGCCTTTGATTACATTTATCTAGGTTGCCAGAACTTGTCAGAGATTTGGAATGCATGGCTAGGTTTAAAAACTCCCTTATGGTTGTTAATCTAATGCACACTTATGAACCTTGGATTTCATATATATTCCCCACATATGCACTTCTATTTCCATAGTTACGAATATTGCCTTGGTATTTCAGCAGACATATCCTTCTTCACTGTTGTATAGTTCTGTACACTTGCCCTTTAAAGTATGAATAAAGTGGACTGGATGTTGCATTTCCATTTTCTCTCATGTAAATTATGTGCATTCCTGACTTGTAAACAAGATCTTGTTGTGTGTGACATCAGGTATCAGGACTTTAAGACAGTACTCAGCCTTGATGTGTCTGTCAACTTATTTCATTTAGCTTAGAATAATAGTTTATGGCTTCCTTTTTTTTCTTTAAAAAAAAAGAAACCTCTTTATTAAATTATCATGTATGACATAGGCAATTTTACAATTATGTAAATGAAAATAAACCATACCAATACAATTTCAGTTGCAAACATTATACATTACAAACCATGATGACACAACTGTAGCTGCAAATATTATGCATCACTTGTAATATATTCAGTCATTGTCAATGAAAGATTACGTAGCTCATTCAGATCCTGCCTTCTTTTTAAACCTTGTTCTTCTGCATGTATTGATCCCACCGTTCCCATTTTGAATTTGTAATTTGCTTCTGCCTGTTTCTAAAGATCCCAGTTCGTTGTTTTATCTCTGTTGCTATCTTTGCTGCTTCTAATAAAGTTGGTTTAGACTTTGATTACCATTTTCTAGTAATTGCTTTTTTGGCAGCCATTATAATTAGACACAGCAAGGTCTTACTATGTCTAGGCAGTTCCAATTCTGTATGATTGCTCAAAAAAATCATTTACTTAGTTGCACCAATTTGCTCGCCTAATATCTCCGACAGAGCAGCCTGTAGGAAATCTTTAAAGTCTGCCAAACCATTACACTCCCAGAAAATATGTTCCCAGTTGCCTTTTTTTCCCCCATCACACCTCCAACATTTGCTGTCTACCTGAGGAAATAAATTATTTGGAGTGTAGATGGGGCATAAAAATACCCATGTAAACATTTCCAAGTAAAGATCCTAAATCTTCTAGACTTTGTTGCACATGTGGGAGACATACAAATATCCTCCCATTTTACTTTGTGAATTGCTTATCCAATGTCTTTTCCAGTCCTTTGTAACCTCTGTTGATTGATTCTTTTAGTTATCATGTAATATTTTATATGCTGCACTAATTGTTCTTTTCTTAACAGCGACTTCTGTTCTAGATTTTACTAAAAACTGTACCAGTGCTGGTCTTTCATTTAGGACCCCCTATTTCTTTCTCTTTGCCTATACTCTAATATCAATCCTTGATAGGGAAGGCAGTCTCTAACCTGCAGTCCAAATAAGTTCTTAGCATCTAACCATTCTATTACACTTTCTAGTTATTTGCTCCCAATATCTTGATTCCTTTGCCAGTTTTCTCCAATAAATTCCAGCCCCCTCTTGCTTATTGTCTGTATCCCTAATTGCAGTCACCCTATTGGCAGAATCTTTCTGCATTTCCTGTTGGCTTAGTTCTTAGAATATTTTCTGCTACTTTGAGTATAAAATTCTGTATTATTGCTATTCTCCTTAAAGGTCTGCATCCAAAATCCCAGTCTCTCCTTGTTTCTTGAGCTTCCCCCTGTTTTATCATCATATCTTTCCACTTTGAATTATAGTTTTCTGCTTGTGCTATACATAGAAGCCATAACCGTTTTGCTCTGAAATAGCCATTTAAGTCAGGTAATCCCAGTCCACCATTTTCTACTGAAAGAATAAGCTTATACCATTGGACTCTTGCCGTCTTCCTCTCCCAGATAAAATCCTTCAGCTCTTTATCAATTGCTATCCACAGCTTCTCCTGTGGTTGGTAAAAATGTGCCTGACCTGTGTATAAGACTAAAGGGACTAACAGTATTTTAACTGCTTGTATGTTACTATTGATATCTATATGACAGAGCTTCCATTTTCTCTTTTTTTTCTATTTGCCTTTGTTTAGTTTCTTCTCACATATCCTTAGCTACCACACCGGAATAATTTTTTAACCCATACTCCTAAACACTTTATTTTATCATGTCCCCATGAATGTGGATATTGCTGAACCAAATTTTGTGAGTACATAATTTAGCGCTATTGGCTTTCTTTTAGCGTCATTAATTTTGTTTCCCAAAAAGATTTGAAACTGCCTCAATATGTTCCACAACACTGTAATGTCCCTTTCTGATTTTATCAGGTACAAAGTAATATCTGCAAATAGAGCCAGCTTTTCTTGACTACCATACCTATTATATCCTTGAATTTTGGAGTCCCCTATTTTCTTTGCCAGTGGTTCTGAATATAATGCAAATAACAAAGGGGAGAAAGGACACCCCTGTCTAGTTCCTCTACTCAAGCAGAAATTATTGGAGAGGACCCCTCCTACTTTAATTTTTTTACCAACGATCCATCATATATCCTCTTAATCAGCCTTATAATTTTATCAGAGAATGCAAGTGCTTCCATTGCTTGATCATAAAGACGCAGCTTGCTCTGTCAAATGCTTTCTCGCATCAAGCCTCGCCAGCAACAGCGGTATTTTCTTACATTCTGCTTCCATGTGGATTATCAGTGTTCTGTTAATGTTGTCAAATGTTTGCCACCCCTCTACAGAACTATATTGATCCATGTCTGTCAATTTTGGCATCACTTTTGCCATTCTTTTAGCCATTATAGACATAAACACTTTATAATCATGTTTTAGTATTGAAGTGGGCCTGTATGAAGCTCGATCTGACGGATCTTTACTCTCTTTAGGTATTCGTTTCCACCACTTTCTCCCAGGATGTTGGTGCTTCTCCTTCTCTTAAAATACTGTTAAACAAAACCTTCCAGATTTTTAGCAGTTGTTTTTTCCCTCCTAGCTTCCAAACTTTCACAGGAATACTGTCTATTCCTGGGGACTTCTCTGTAGATTGGTTATATACATCAATGTTTTTCTCATCTCCTCCTATCCTAACTGTTCGTAATTGAACCTCCAGTGGTTTCCTTGACCCGAAATAAATTTGAGACCAGTCATCTCCACAGACACCCTGGTACTTAGTATGACTTCAGTTAACTTACAGATTGTTCTTATTGTATGCATTAATTTGGCACATCTCTGCACTGCTTGTTTGGGATGAGTCAACATTCCTGGTCAATACATATGTCTTGCCATTTGTACTTTACTGCTCCCAGATATTTCTCATCCTTTTGAACATTTTTTTCAGCTGATGGAGAACTTTACTTTCTCAGCTTTCAGCATTAGTTCATGGAACACCTTATTTCTTCCTTAGGGAAAAATAAGACTGATTTTTTTTTCTGTTACTTATGATTTTTGCTCTGGCTAATCTCACTGTAATTTGTTTCAGCAATTGCATTTCTGTGTCAGTATCACTACATCAGCTTCCCGACTAGCTTTCAGATCTTGTGATTGATTTACAGAACTGCAGTTACAGAAGTGCAGTGCTGCTCAAATGTGAACAGCATTCACAAAGCAAAAATCAGTAAAAAAAAAAAAAAAACTATCCACTGCTTATATATACAGGATCACTGTGTCTGAAGGGGAGAAGAAATCTGTGGTATAGCTTGGCTTCTGTCTCCCAGGACAAAACACGATAGTAGCACACAACCTGGCTCCCTATTACATTATCTGGAATTCTTTGTTTACTGTCATTGGTAACTATATAAGTAATGCAGGAGTCTCTAAATGTCCCAGTAGTTTGCAGTGTTTATTTGCTAAACATACTGTAGCTATCTACTGTATGTTTCACTTTCAGGTCCTATTTCTGTAGCTTAATATCCACTGTAATCTCGAGATTGTTTGTATGAAGACTTTTTTGAATATGCTTTACAAGTGTCTGTAATCTGTTTTCACTTGAACTTCTTTATTCTAATCATATTCATGAGAATTTCCCACACCAGTACACTCATGCTTACATTTTATATTTTGAGTATATTTCTGTCTTGTGCAACTGGAAGTGCTTTTTGTATGTTAGCAACTGGTCTTTTCTCTTGTAGTGTCACTTCTTCTGTATCATTCTGAATAGGTTCATAGATGTATACTACACTAATGACCACTAAGGCCCTTATAAGCCTAGCTGTGCAACCCAAATGTGACCCACAAATTTGATTTATATAGGGGATGATTTACTGACCACCTCTGTCTGTTAGAGACCTAGGAGCCAGACCAAGGGTGAATTTCCAATTACCCATCCATTGGTCCAAGTTGTGCTTAAATCGGGATAGTAAGGAATCTTGTTTCACATTGATGGGGAGCCTGTTCCAGCGAATGGGAATTCTCTGAAAAATATATCTGTCTCTTCAATATGTCCTATTTATGCCACAAGCAAAATTTAGGTCTTTAATGTAGTAGTTCTAATGCTGTTTGTTTTGTGGATGTACAAATGGTTCATCAAAACAGGGTCCAGGAATGCCTTGTATGCCAGGCAGAGATCAAGTCTGTATGATGCAGAGTAAAGAGACAGGGTTTTGAGCCTCCATGTAGGACATTGTGTTTACTCCCTGTATTCTTTTTGTAAGGAACTTTTGTTGGACCTTCCAGTTGTTGTATGTGTTTGACCAGGGACATACCAAGGGGTGTTATAATCTCTGATGGGTGTGATGAGGGCCAAGTACAATGGTAAACAGATCTCTCCTGACTTAGATGCCATTGCCCTTGCTTATAAGTTGAGCAACACAGAAGGATTTTCTTACTAATTTGGACACATGTTGGTCAAAGTCTAGGTTACTGTCTACATGAGTTCTCTGATGGGTGTGATGAGGGCAAAGTACAGCGGTAAACAGACCTCTCCTGACTTAAATGCCATTCTTTTGCTTATATGTTGAGTAACACAGAAGGATTTTCTTACTAATTTGGGCACATGTTGGTCAAAAGCTAGGTTACCATCTACATGAGTTCCCAAAACCCTGACTAGTTAATCAATTTAGAAGGGTGTTTTATTGATGGCGTAGTTACCCAGGATGGTAGACTTTACAAAAGGTCCTATAATGCATTTTGTGGCATTAAGTTTTAAGCCATGGCTGTGGCACAAAGTGTTTGTCTGTCTTAGACCTCCTTGAAGGGTGCTGTTGTCTTGGTGGATTCATTGACTGCTCCCAGTTTGCAGTTATCTGTGAGCTTGGCTAGCCAGAGGTCTTTTACATTGATTTTCACACCCAAGAAGTAGATGCCGAAGAGGAGTGGGCCTGGCACAGAGCCCTGGGAGGACTGGACTGCACTGGTGACTATCTGCTTTGTGTAGGTGACCTCACCGATTCTAACCTCCTGAGTCCTATCAGTGAGCCAGCTAGCTATCTAATGTGTTATAAAGGGATTTATACCTAGTTCCATAAATATGTTGACAGTGCTTGAGAGTGGGTATTGTATCAAATGCCTTGGCCAGATGTAGATGGGTAGTATGCACAGTTTTCCCATCATCCATTGCCTTAATGACCTTTTCAAAGACGTCCACCTGATACAGTAAGCATGACCTTCCTTTACAAAGCCAAACTGGGATGGATCAGGTGTCTGGAGGTCTCCTATGTCCTTGTTGATGATTTCCATGATGATTATTTACATGTTGCAAATAAGGCTAGTCAGACTAATGGGTTTGTGGTTCCCAGGATATGTTGGAGATTCCCATTTATGAAGGGGGTTGACCATCACAGTCCTCCATTCATGAGGCACAAAGATAGTTTTGAGGCTGTAACTGTAGGAGTCCTAATAAGTCATATTTTAGACTATTCAGGAGGAATTCGGGGATGTTATTGGATCCCGTTGAGGCCATGTTCTTGGCTTTAGTGACTGCAGCCAGTACATGCTTCCTAGTTATCGTTGGAAGGATTATGTTTCAAAGTATTTTTGAGGGAATGGTTGAGGTGAGGGGAGTTAAAAGTTGGAACTAAATTTGTCTACTAACAGGTTCACTGTATTACCAGGTTTGGTAAATGTGGCACCATTAACCACCAGTTCAGCAGATTGCTGTGTACTGCTCTTGAGGTTTCTGACTTAGCTGTAGAAGGCCTTATGATTATCTTTCACCTGGGAGGCTATCTTAATCAGAAAGTTGGCTTTGCTTGGCCTAATTAGCTCTCTTAGCTGCCTATTTACTTTGATGAGAGAGTTTTTATGGGAATTACCCCTCCTGATTTTTGCCATATTTTTTTTCTTTTGTTGTATATCGTGTTTTAATTTGGGATGCTTTCAGGGAGGTTTATTTCATAAGCTAGTCCTCGAATTGCGTCTGATAGGTAGAGCAGCCTGTATGCAGGCATGAATTATATTCAGTTACAATATAACTGCTTTATTTACATCATAGTATTTTAATGGTGAAGGATCCATAATTTTTTTTTTGTCTGCAGGATTGGTTCAGTGGCTCAACTTCTTGTACCCATTTTAACCTATTTGTTCCTCCTTCAGGGTGAGAGCCCTCTGGGATCAGTCAAGGTGAGATTTGGATGTTAAGAGAGTAGGACTGTCTGCAGATTTTATGGACTGCCCTAACCCCTCCCCTATATAAGCCTGTTTTGTATCCTGTAAATGCCTTGGGAGTTGCATGCATCATTTCATCCATGAGCAACCACCAGTCAACACTGCTTATGGTGAGGGGCTTACTAGACTGTCATTGCTGTGGCAGTTGCCAGTGTAGCAAGCCAGACTACTTCTCCCTCCTATGAATGGGCAAGCTGGCGCTGGCCACTTATTCATGTTTTCCCTACCCATTACCCTCCAGTGCACATGCAGTTGGTCAAACACTGGTCATCTGGACTGCATTCAGGACTTTGTCCCTCTGCACCATTGAGCTGTGTTGATCTGCAACTAAATTCTTGATCACGTCAAAACTATTCTTCTTCATATCTCTGTTTTCGGGCTTGGTCTGATGCAACACCTTTCTGTGAGACGCATTTATTTTGAATACATTAGCTACAGACTTTGCAAGATGTAGCGTCGTTAATAAAAACGCATTTTAATGTTTGCTTGTCTTTTAGCTCTGTTGTCTAGAGAACTGCACTGTCTTTTCTCTCTACCAGTCAGACTTCATTTTTCCTAAGTTATAATGTAACCAATATATTTTCAGGCTTGAAAGTCTTAATTTATTACTACTAATTTTTATTTTGTATTTTTCAGTTTGTTAATTGGATAAGTGAGCTGGTTTGTTGACTCTTCAGTCACTGCCAGAGTACAGTTGTACAAACAGGAAAGTAAGTCAGCATATACACAGATGCAGGTATTGTACAGAGAGCAATAAATAATAACAATAAATATATAAATAAAGTAGACTTTACAAAGTTATGGAGCTTCCTTATTTACAACATATACAAAGTTATAGTAAAGGTTTACGTGTACTGAATTAATTGTAGGAATTGACCCAGTGGCTCGGGAAGAGATGCCCTTAGATTCATTTTTGAAAATGAAGTTTAGGAACCTTCTTGAAGGATGCTAAGCAGTTGGGAATTTTTTTATCTCATCGGGTAGTTGGTTCCACATTGCTGGTTCTAACCTAGAGAAGGCTTTTTCACCAGCTGTTGTGTGTCTAGTATTAAAAGACCCCACCTTATATTTCAACCAGCACAGGTTGGTACATCTCCACACCGCTTGCTTTGCATGAGTCAGCATTCCTGGTAAGTACTTATGTCTTATTTGTACATTACTGCTCTCAGGCATTGCACATCCTTTCAAACATATGCTCTTTTCCAGCAGATTGGGAACTTTTACTTTCCCAGCCTGAAACATTAAGCTCAGGGCACTACCCAGTTTCTTAATTTAACAGCAACTGCATTTCTGTGAACCTGGCCCACTCGAAAGAATGCTATAAGATGTTTTACTTTCTTTCTCCTTCTACATGTCTTAATGTTTTCATGCTCATACGGGTATACATTGTGCCACTGGTAACACTCCACTCAAGCTCAAACATGCACAAAATGCAAAAGACTGAAAAAATATGTAGATTTGTTCTACTAGTAAATGCCCAAATGCACTTCCTATGACGCAGTAAAAGGATTCAAATGGCTTCCGGTGAACAGCAGAGCAGCACTTCTGCTTTACTGCCTTCTGTTTAAAATGATGAAACAAGGTTATCATCCACCTCTTAAAACTAAACTATTCATCAGAGATCAAAATTATTCCATTAAAGACATTCATGATGAAGCAGTTACCCTGTCCAACCCCCTGGGCAAAACATCCATAGGAGAAAAGTCACGATAAGGACCTGCAACATGTAATCATCTTATTTCAGAAGTAAAAAATCAACAAACACTACCCTCTTTCAAGAATGAACTTAAAGGAACATTTGCTTACATGCTTAAAAAATACATAAATAAATAAAAAACTGCAATATAATGTCTTCAACAGAATGTGTTTCTTTCTGTAGCTCTCTATATGGAATTTACATTTTCTACTCTTTGGTGCACAAATGTGCTGTGTTATAATTTAAGATTCCTATGAATGTGCATTGATATTCATTTTCTCTTAGTATATTGTGTAATTTGTATGTTTTTATTCTGGTTCTACTCATTCTGTGTTATAGCTGCAGACTTTTTTTTCATTTTGTATTATCATTTCAGACTTATTTTAGCCTTTATAAAGGGTCTGTTGATCAGCCTACTGAATCTGTTATCAAATTAAAGTTAATGAAATGTAAGCAATGGGTAATACCAATCTGTAACTTTTCTTATCTTGTACAAGAATACATGTCATGTTATTTTACAATGACAGTTGTATTACTCCCCCATTTTTTTAAAGCTGGGCTCGCCTTTTAGTGACACCTAAGGGTTCTAAACTTTACCTTTCCTGCTTAGTTCTACTCTGGAGAAGTACTGACGTTTTCCTTGGTGCATTTTCACTTGCATAAAATCAAGAAGTATCACGATTTATTTGTACATGGTATTTTCTTGACAAAGTTAAGTCTGTAAGTAAGTAAATGTATTCATGAAGTATGTCATTGCTGTGACTGTGGCAGCTGTCTGAGATATCTCTAGTTGTGGGATTTCCTGAATGTCTACAGGAGAATATTTCTTTGCTTTTACCCTATTAATTTGTTTTGCCGTTTCTAGTATCTCACAAGCCAGACAACCCAGATTATTACATGTACTTCCTGATTACTATAAATTCTACAAGTTGAACCCAAAGCTTGTATTACTAATATATATATATATATATATATATATATATATATATATATATATATTTTTTTTTTTTTTGCACATGCCAAATGTCAGTAGCCTTTGACCCAGTAGCTTTGATTGGAGTCCTGAGTATGTAAATGGTGTGCACACAGTACACTTGTGCATGCTTTTTCAGCCCAGTGCCTTAGTTGTATCTTCAGACATAATACTGTATTGTATACCTTTTCATATTTACATTTTTCATCAGTTTTGCATACAGTGTCTGACTCACTCTTGTTGTGGTGGCTCTGAAGCATTTTCAGACTTCATAATTTGTGAGGATCTTAAAAAGGCCGGCCTTACATTCCCATGGTAGTTGTTTTAGCTCTTATGTTTTGCATATAAATAACCCAGAGATGGACAGAATGTGGAAATGCTGGGACAGTTACTTGTTACCCTTATCCATGAAGGACATGGGTGCTAAACCAGAGGTGAATTTGCAGTTTAATTCAAATTACACATGGGTAGAATAAGAGAAGTATTTTGCTTTATGTGGAAGAAGGTTCCATAGAAGGGGTAGTCTCTGCAATACATACCTATCCCTCCAACATGTTCTGTTTATGTTACAAAAGAGAGTGAAATCCCTTGAGCAGGTGTTCAAGCTATAGTGCTTTCTTAAATTCTCATTGTTGCCTTTTTACGACTCGCATGCAATCTTGCATGCATTCTTTTAAATTTAGCTGTGGTCTGTAATGTCTCTTGTTTTACATAGCTTTTGAAAAAGTCAGCTATGCTTCTCTTGGTGACCTGTACCTTGCTTGGTCATTTCCTATATCACAGATTTTTCTCTCTCTTCTTAAATGAATCATGTAACTCACAAAATTCAGATTGTTCAACTTGATTTGTTTAAGGACTTTTTGCTCTCAGAGTAAAGGGTGAATAAATATCAAGACCTTTCTGAACTTACAATTCTTAAACTTTTGTCTAATTGTATTTTATCTTTCCCCTCTTCAGAAAAAGTAAGAGTAAAATATGTGCATGTTTTTTTAAGCAGCACACAAATATGTTGCACTGCTCTCTTTCAGAATTCTTGGGAATTCCATTTATAGTAAGGAAAATGAATTTCTAGATATAAAGCTTTTAATTGTCTGCTAAATCAATTTGGAGAGAGAGAGAATTCCTGATGGCTGCATTTGGAGCACTTTCTCACTGTAAATTGTACTTTTTTTACTTGCAGATATAAACACATGAAACCTAGCATTTTTCACTTGCTTTTTTTAAAATAAACTTTATTCATCACCTTAAACAAACCAAACAACATTTCACTGTACTTAAATCAGTCATCAACAGCCCAACTAAAATTTAGTAAAAATTAACAATTTAACCCCCCCATTCAATGCCCATTCCCTATGTTTTGTATTTGGACTCTCATACAATAAAAATCATCCCTGCCGTTGCTCTCATTTGCCCATCTTTCCCTCCTCTGTTTGAGGTGTAGCAGTAGATAATCACTGTTTCTCTTCTATTATGTGTATCCTATGCCTTTATGATAGGGGGGTCCTTCTGTAAGTCCTTGTAGCTTATCACACTCTTTAGCTAGAGATGCCATTTATTTATAAATTCTTCCCTCTGTCTTCTACTACATTGTTTATATTCCCTCTCCATCAAATTTTTAGAAGCTCCCACAGATCTATAATAGTAGGAATGTTGTAGAAGTTTGAATTTCTTGTTTTAACTTTTTCTTGCTAGTACCATAGTCAGGGCTAACAAATATTGAGTCTACTGATTGAGCCCTATGTGGTCATGACAGCCAAGAAGTAATTTGGTGGGGGAGTTTTTTTGCTCTTCCTTAAGCATTTCTCACCAATTTCTCTAAACTTTCATATGGTTCTTATAGTCCTACTCAGTTTCAAGTCTGTGTATATGTCAGTCTTGCAGTTTATTTCATTATGGTGTTTCCATCTTTGGTAGTTTGATTCTAGCATCATCTTTATTTTCTGCTGCCTTTGGGCATCAGTTATATTGTTGAAGATATGTAATGTTTTTCTGTCTACTGCTGCCTTTTAACATTTGATCTGGTGAGAAATTAATCCCTGTAGTGTAGTGATGTTCATCGTGCATACAGCTGCAGTCATAACAGATGGGTTATCCTGCCGTCAGGCGGGTCCTCGGTCGGACGAATTTCAAAGTCTAGGTCCGGCGTCGGTTGTCGTCGCTTCTTCCCTGACGTCAGTGCGGCAGGGGTACAAAAGAGGCAGCCGATGCCATTTTCTTCAGTCTTTCTTGCCGTGCAGTGCCCGAAGCAGAAGCAGTTCGCAAGTGCCGGTCTGCCAGCTCCTGAGATTTACAAAAGTATTTCAGCCGAAGTCTCTAAGTACCCCGTTGGGGAAACTTTTCTTGCCTCTGACAGATGTCAGACAAAGTTAATAATTGCATTTCATGTGGGAAGCAAATACTGCATAAGGATTTCCACTCTTTCTGTATACATTGCTTAGGCCCAGACCACGACGTCTCGGCCTGCCGTTTTTGTGCTAGATTCAACAAATGCACTATTAAGCGTCGGGCGGAGTTCGTCCTTCACTTTTTTGGCACAAAATTTTATTATATTATGTAGTCGGATACTCCGACTAAAGTTTTGAGCAAAAAACGCAAAGATAAGGACCGACATTCGAGGTCCGCACCACCTACTTGAAACCACACTAAGGCCGACTGCCGGTTCTCCGGTACTCAGCGAGGTGCCTACGCAGCCCCTGAGTACCAATGACAATGCATTACCGGTGTCTTCAGTGCCCGAGGTCGCAGGCTCCTCGGCCCCCATCCCTACTACAGATACCGACGCCACTCCTGGCGGGGAAACTCAGAATTTAGACAGGCCTGCCATTTCTCAAGAGGTCTTCAGGCCTTCCTCCTTCTCTATTAAAGCTTTCACTAAATCTAAAATAGCCATGAAAACCAAAAAAACAGGTTCCTCAGACCCCCTCTCAAGGCACCATGCCTAAAAAACAGATGCTTAAAATGGCTGAGGATTTTATTACTCTTATCAGGGGTTCTCAACCCCCCCTCTGACAAAAGGCCCAGATTAGAGGAAGACTACCCTTCCTCAGATCAAGCTTCTATTACCTCAGAACTATCTGAGGACCAGGATTATGCCTATTCTCCATTCGAAGACTCTGATGCAGAGGAGTCTATTCCCTCTGTCTCCCCCCCCTGAGGACTTCTCTTTTGGGGAAACCCTGCATACATTGAGGGAACACTTTCACTGGGAAGGCCAAGATTACTCAGATTCCAAGAAAAGGCTCAGGGAATTTCTTCTGCTCCCCCATCATAGGCCTCTGGCTATCCCTCCTGTTTTAGATATATTGGATGATGTGTACACAGAAGCCAGCCTTAGTCCTGATTCTTTGCCTCCAGCTCCTGTTAAACCAGACAGGTATTACCGGGTTCCTGATTCTCACCAGTTCCTATATAAAAGCCATACTGCTGACCCAGAAACTATTTCACAGGGTCCCAAGGGAATTAAGGCCTCTACTGCTAAAAACCCATTACCTTCAAAGAGAGATTCCAGAGCTTTAGAAAGGTGGGGGAAAAAGGTGTACACCTCGGCCACTTTAACCATGAGGGCATTAAACTGTCGGTTCCATATGTTAAAGTATCAACAGTTTTTGATATCTCAGCTGAAAAGCAAGATGACACAACCAGAACAACCAGATTTAAAAGAGTTGCAGGATTTGTTGCATGGTGCAGAGCAAGTGGGTAAACATACCTTGCAGTGTGGATTTGATGCTTTAGAGGCCTCATGTAGAGCTGCTGTTACGGGGTCTGTTATACGTAGGCATGCTTGGCTCAAAGAGCAAACCTTACCAGATCGTGTCAAAGCTAAATTATTAGCTGCACCTCTTCAAAAAGCTGTATTGTTTGGTGTTAAAGCTGAGGAGGTGCTAAAGAAAATGGAGGAAAAAGCGAAATCAATGCAAACAGTGAATGATTTCCTGCAGGTACAGCCTCCACGTTTCAGCAGAAACTGGCCTTCAAAAAATTGGTCCTTTCCAGCCACGGACAGACCTCAAAGGGGCAGATACAGGCGTCCAAGGGGTAGAGAGCAACCTCAAGGATCTTTCAGAGCCAGACAGTGGCAAGCACCAACCTCAAGAGGTGGAGAAGATAGATCACAGTCTTTCAGAAAACAGATACAATGACTTCCCCCTACACCTGCCAAGCAAAGCTTTAATGGCAGCACCTTTGGGCGGAAAACTGACATTATTCTCAAATTATTGGCATATTATTACAAAAGACAAATGGATTCTGGACATTATAGACAGAGGCTACAGGTTCCACTTTCACACCCTTCCAAAAATGAGAGGCATGCCAAACCTGCCACAAAATCAAAGGGCAGAGGCACAAAAACAAATTTCAGCGCTCATGGACATGAAAGCAATTCAAGAGGTACCTGCAAAAGAGCAAGGTCAAGGGTTTTATTCCAGACTATTCCTGGTACCAAGGAAAGACAAAGATTGGAGACCTATCTTAGACCTACCTGTCCATCCTAAACATATCTACAGGTGCCAAAATTCAAGATGCTCACATTACAGCAGCTTCTTCCCATGCTGGGCAAGGAGTCTTGGCTGGTAACATTGGACCTCTAGGAGGCATACCTGCATGTCCCTATCAGACAAGATTGCAGAAGATACCTCAGATTTCTTGCAGGTTCAACTCATTACCAATTCTCTGCATTGCCCTTTGGCTTATCTGCTGCACCCAGAGTGTTTACGAAATGCCTGGCATCAGTAATCACCTTCTGCAGACTACAAGGGATACAAATCTACCCATATCTGGACGACTGCCTGATCCAAGCGGACAGCAAGGACATACTACTGCAGCACCTGGCGTTTGTAATAAAACTGTTGAACTTCCTGGGATACACAGTCAACAAAAAGAAATCAAAACTAATACCCTCTCAACAAATAATTTTCCTGGGTGCCAGCTTGGATACAACCACCCAGATGGCCTACCTCACGCCAGACAAGCAAGGGCAACTGTCTCAATACTTCAGAAAAATGGCAACTTACACCAGGCTAACTGCAAGGAAAGTCCTGCAGGCTCTGGGATTCATGGCATATTGCATCCTACTAATCCCATGTGCAAAGTTGCATATGAGGAAACTTCAATGGTACCTAAAAAACTTATGGTCTCAACACAGCCACAGCTTGGAAGCAATTAATACCACTCATTCCATGCCTTCAAAATGAATGTATGTGGTGGGCTCAAGCTTGCCAAAGAAACACAGGTCTTACTTTCTGTGTACCTCAACCAACTCAAATCATCACAACAGACGCCTCAGACTACGCCTGGGGAGCACACATGACAGAACAGTGCATTCAGGGAAAATGGACCTGAAAAGAGAAGCACCTTCACATCAACCAAAAGGAAATGCTAGCCATGCAAAAGGCTATTATGACCTTCAAAGACCTACTGCATCCAGGCCAGCTATTGATAAGGACAGACAACACCACGGTGATGTGGTACATAAACAAATAGGGGGGAACTCATTCATACCCCCTGTGCAGGCAAGCCATGACTCTATGGAACACAGCACTGGAATTGCAAATTCAACTACAGGCGCAATTCCTGCCAGGGAAGGAAAACACACTGGCAGACAACCTAAGCAGAAATATGACAGATCCACACGAATGGAAGTTGCATCCTCAAGTTTTCACAAAGATAACTCAGGCATGGGGACAGCCAGACCTAGATCTCTTTGCTACCCACAGAAATTGCCAGTTGAAAAAATTTTGTTCAAGGACCAATCATCCACAGGCCTGGAAAGTGGACGCACTTTCCTTCAGTTGGGCAACATTGACAGTCTATGCCTTCCCACCTATTCCTCTGCTGCCCAAAGTTCTATTAAAAGCCAGAGCAGAGAGGCCGAAAATAATTCTCATTGCTCCAGACTGGCCAAGACAATACTGGTATCCGCTCCTGAAGAGCCTGACACATTCCCCACCATGGATCCTACCTCTAGTCCCTCTTCTGTTGTCCCAGCACAACTACAAAACTCTTCACAGCCATCTCAAAACTCTAAATCTAGCTGCATGGAGAATTCCTTGATTTCCCAAGTTTCTCCTCTCCAAGGAGGTGCAGGATGTCATCTTGGAGGCCAGAAGACCTTCTACTAGAAAGGCCTACTCCGCCAAATGGAAACGATTTTGTGCCTGGAATCAAGAAAAGGGACAGAATTCTTGGGTAATAAATACACCTAAAATTTTACAGTAACTAGCTGAGCTGTTAAACAATGAACTTTCCTTCTCCTCCATCAAGATCCACGCTTCAGCCATTTCTGCACAATACAACACAGATCCTCCTTTATTCTCTCATCCTCTCTTAAGGCAGTTCCTCAGAGGGGCAAAGAATATAAAACCCCCAAGGAAACCACCAGTTCCTTTTTGGGATCTCAACTTCGTATTGGAAAAGCTGACCCTTCCTCCCTTCGAGCCAGCTTCTTCATCAGAGTTACAGTACTTGTCATGGAAAACAGCCTTTCTTCTGGCTATCACCTCAGCTCGCAGGGTTTCGGAGCTACAGGCCCTCATGGCTGTGCAACCATTCATCATTTTCCATCAGGACAGAGTTTCCTTACGAACCAACCCTACCTTTATGCCAAAGGTAGTATCCAATGTAGCTTTGAATCAGACTATCCACTTACCTACCTTTTATCCTAATCCACAAAACAAAGGGGAAAGACTACTACATTCCTTGGACAGTCACAGACAGCTTCGTTATTATTTGGACAGGACAAAGACATTCAGGAAATCTGAGCAACTCTTTGTGTCCTATGCTGCAGGTGCTCAAGGAAAGGCCATTTCCAAACAGACAATTTCAAAATGGATAGCCCACTGCATACACTTTTGTTACTCATTTCATAGAAAAACTGTGCCTGCATGCATCAGATCCCACTCCACCAGAGCCACAGCTACCTCTGCAGCCTTCCTCAGGGGGGTCCCTACCAAGGACATTTTGGAAGCAGCCACCTGGAGTTCAGTGCACACTTTCTTCAAGCACTATCACCTCCCACTATCCTCAAAATCTAGAGCGGGCTTTGCCACAGCAGTCCTGCAGGGCATCCTAGCCCCTCCTAGTTCCACTTAGTGCCTACCACCCTTACTTAGCTTTGGGATTCTACCCATCTGTTATGACTGCAGCTGTACGCACGATGAACATAGTACAGTTTTGTACCTACCATAAATGTAGATGTTCGAGTGCTCATACAGCTGCAGTCCAGGTTTCCCTCCCTCCATCCCCACTTAGGACAGGCCTTATGACCAACACTTTTCATATAGCCTTTTTGGGGTATTCTTTTATGATGTATTTGCTTGCAACTACTGTTTTTGATTTATCAACATTGCTTTTTTGCATAACTTTGTTTGCCTTCCTTCTGGGGGCACCTGACTTCTGGGGCAAGAAAAACTGAAGAAAATGGCGTTGGCTGCCTCTTTTATATCCCTGCCGCACTGACGTCAGGGAAGAAGCGACGACAGCCGACGCCGGACCTAGACTTTGGAGTTCGGCCGACCGAGGACCCGCCTGACAGCAGGATAACCCATCTGTTATGACTGCAGCTGTATGAGCACTCGAACATCTACATTTATGGTAGGTACAAAACTGTACTTTCCTGTTATGCAAAATTGCAGGATGGCAATCCTCCTAACTTTTAGTGCAGTTCTTATTTCAATTGATTTTTCACTCTTTGGATAACTATCCACTTATCCACTGAATTGCAGGTAGTGTGGATGGAAGAAAAATGTCTGTAATCTGTAATGATTGTGTATGTACTTCTTTGTTTGAAGAGTTTGGATTTATTAAACCGTTTTAGTGTTGATTAAAGTTAATTATAAATAAAAAAGAAAACAAAATGGTGATATTGGTCTGTTTTTATGTGGTTCACTGTGTGAAAGCATCTCAGTTAGTAAGACTCTAACTCTTAGGAGGCAGCAGCTCATAGGAGGAGGGTGAAAATGTTCATTGCTGCTTAGAAAAAAATACTGTGAATTACTGAAGTCTGATTGGACCAAACTCTCAAACATTCCAGTTGTTATTTAGACATTTAAGTACATCTTTCTAGCAGCATTTGTAGAGCCAGAGTTTCAGCCAGCTGCTCAAAAAGGTTGACAAATTGTATAGAACACAGGAAGAGCATAAGCAATTATGCAATAATACATTTCCAGATCCTAGCATTGGTATCTGTGGGGTATATATGTAGTAAGGAGTTCCAAGTTAGCCCCAGCTTTGAAGAGGGTTTAGATGTCTGCCAACCTTGCAAACAGTACCATGAACTGGCAGACGAACATGATCCACTATCATAGTGACATTTAAGCAAACTGTAGAAATGGCTCAAGAGGTAGTAGATGAGTCTTTGAAGGACAGGATACAGCCTGCAAGGTCAACAGATTCAGTTACAACACAGTAAATGCCAGTGCCTGGTCTGTAACTCTGTTTCATTACCTCATTCTGATTTGCCTGGATACAGGTACAGCTTTTGTCTGAAGATGGCTATAAAAGCCTTCCAAAGCAATCTGACCTGCAGATTTAGACAGACAGACCACCACAGTTATGTGCTGCATAAACAAGATAATTCATTATTATCCTCTATGTAGTGTAACAATAAAGGTATGGCTTTTTGTCACTAATAGCATCCTACATCCCATGCCAGAACAGTACCATAGCAGATTTTGAGTAGGGTCCTTCTGGACATCAATGAATGGATACTGAAGAAAGAGTTTTGTGGATCTCATCCACTAGTGGGGATACCACAATATAGATCCCTCTGCCCGTCCTCAGAACAAACAACTGTGATGGTTCTGCTGCAGGACCCATTAACAGCGACATGGAGAAGCTGATGCCTTCTCCTTCAAATGGACAGACCTCTTCCTATATGACTTCTATCTGTTACCCTTAATTCACAGGGTACTGCTGACCAAGCATGATACTCATAGCCACCATCTGGCCCAGACAGTGCTGGTTCTCCCTTCTGTTGACTCGTAGAGAGGCGAGATACTGTCCTTTTCCCCCAGTGATAGATGTACTCATCCATCTGATTGGGTCTGTCATTCACCCACATCTAAGCATGCTCAAACTAATAGCCTGGAGGATTGGATTTTAACGCAAAACAATGCAATTTACTCTATTTAATTATTTTCTGTCTTGAGAAAGGCATGAAAAGCAGCTACCAGAAAGTCATCCTTTGGTGCCAGGTCAAAAGTATAATGCCACCTAATGATTGCATGAGTCTATGCTCAAATACCTTTTAGCATTACTTGACCATGGCCTTTCTTATTCAAGTATTAAGATGTATGCATTTGCCATCTGTTCTTTCATACCTTTCTCTCCCCCTGTCTAACAGTTTCTAGAAAGGGTAATGCACCTGAGAACCACCCAGGAGAAACCCTTTTCCCTCCTGGGACTTGAACTTCGAAAAATTTTCTCTGCCACCTTTTGAGCCAGCTGCTTCTGCCCCTTTAAATATGCTAACTTGGAAGACCACCTTGCTGACAGTAATCACCTTAACCAGGCAGATCTCAGAACTTCATACCCTAATGTGCAAAGAACCGTTTCTCTGTATTCTACAGGGATAGACTTACCCTGAGAAGTAACCCTTCTTTCATGCCCAGAGTAGTGTCAGAGCTCTGTTTAAGCCAGGCTGTATACCATCTAGTGTTCAATCCTAACCCACAAAAATAAAGTTGAACAAGTTCTGCATTCACTGGATGTGCACCAACATATCAAATATTAACTTAATAGGACAAGTCACCAAATAGAGTAGGACATCTTTTAGTGGCCTTTGCAGAAGGAAGAGAAGGCAGGCCAGTCTCTAAACAGATCATTTCAAAATGGATAGCTTATTGTATTACCGTCTGCTATACTCCTCTGGAAAGCTACTACAAACTTCTGTCAGAGCACACTCCGTGAGACACATGGTGACCACCACTGCCTTCCTAAAATGCCATCTTTGAAGCTGCCACCTACTCTTCTGTCCACATCTTTACCAAACAGTGGTGTCTGTGGACCACTACAGCCAGGGCTAGAGCAGGTTTTATCACTGCTATTTTACAAACCTTCTGTCCCATGGGAATTCAGACAGCTGACCTGCCAACTGGTAGCCTTAGAAGGCCTCCCAAGAATCAGAACTACAGTATTGACTATGAAGAACACAGTACAGCTGTGTTATACTTACCGTAATTGTAACTGCTCGGGTAGGTCAGTGTTGCAGTACCAATTTCCACCCTCCTTACCCTCTGTCTGCTTGTCCTCCCCATGGCTGGGAATTGGGGTGGGTACTGTTATCCATTCATCACCCCTACCCCCATAAAAACCCTTTTCTCCACTTCTAGTCCACTGTCTCTCTGCCCTAAAACTTTAGACAACTGGAATGCTCATCTTGTCCTATGGCATCAGACTAACTACCACAGCCCTGAAAGACCTAAAGATGGTGCTGACGGATACCCGTCTTATACCCTGACATCCAAATGTCAGTCCACAGAAGTCTGCTGGGTGGGGATGATGCAAAGAGTCCAGTGTCTGACCCTGTAGTGGTAGTAGTATCTGTGGACCCTAAGAATGGGTAAAAGATAGTCCCTGCACCCATTTGTTTACCTAATGATAAGGAAAGCAAAGCCCTAGATTGATTTAGCAAGAAAACGTATATTTTGGTCACCTTGCCCTTTGTAAATGTCTTTATTAAATTATCATTTAAGACATAGGCAAACCTATATTAACAGAAAAACAAACCATTGTCTTAAATGTTTAGCCCACTCCCAAGATAGCTGGCTCCACATCCTCTGATGTCCCTTTGTCACCAAAGAAGATACTAAAGAGGCCTTGAACAGATCTGCAGTTTAGTGTTTCTAACTTTGACATGCCTGCTGAGGTTCCAGAACTTGCAGTGTCAGACTGCTTGTCAGTTGCCTACTACAGAGACTCCATCGGAGGGCTATATGGCTCCTGAGGCCTTGCAGACTACTGTTATGTCCGAGGAACCACGTCTTCTTTATGAGGGTGCTTCGAGTGACCCTCAAATTTTCGTTAGGGAAGAGATCCCAAGGTCTCTAATAGAAGGCAGACAGGGTTCTGAACCTCCACATCTCATCCAGGCAGATGTCATGCCTGGAAAAAAAAAAAACAGAAGACTAAGCAATTGGCCTCTCCCTAAGCAGATAGGGAAAAGGAGTGAATAGACTTCTCACAGCATTTGTTCAAAGTGGTTATGTCTTTGAGACTTGTCTGCTTTAGGCCTCTGCAACCACAGCCTACCCCTCAAAAACTTAGCCAAGTTTCCCCTTTTTCTGACAAAGAACCGGACTATGATTCTGATCTTTTTCTGGGCTTTTCCTCTCAGCTGCATTCTCCAGGACAAATCTGTTGCAATGAAGAGGACACCCTCTTGCCAGATTCCCCTTTCTGGATCACCTTTCAGTCCACCTGTTTCTCAAACCACCAGCTCTTAAAGGACCAGACAAGTTTTACAAGGTGGCTGATAATCTAAAATACTGATACAATAATCCAGTGGTAGACCCCACCCCGAACCCCTGCAGTATACCTCTCTTCAGATAAGGCCTCTACCCAGTGCTAATGCCCTACCTACAAAGAGAATAGAGCTTCTGATAGATGAGGAAAGAAGGTTTACACCTCTGCTACACTTGCTTTTAGGGCAATTTACTAGACTCAAATGATAAAATAATTGATCTCTGTCCTGCATTTTGTAAACAATGTTACACTGGACCTTCCTACAGCAGAGTTTACTTTTGCAGTCCCCTCAGATAGCTGGACACAGCATTAAGTGCAGTTACTATGCTGTGGATACTTCTAGGGCAGCTGCCACTGGATCTGTAATTTGCATATATGCATGTCTGTACAGTCAGCCTATTCCAGAGGATTTCAAATAAAAAAAAAAAAAAAGGGAAAAGGGTTCTACTTCAGGATTTTTCTGGTCCTAAAGAAAGAAGGGCAATGGAGACCCATCCTAGATGTGTCTGTCCTAAACACCTACTTGAAGGTACCATCCTTCAAAATGCTCTCTTCGCACTCTTCTGCCTTTCTTTATCCCCAAGCTTTCTTAGTGTTACTAGATCTGAAGCATGCCTACTTACACAGTCCCATTTGCCCTTCTTGCCGGAGATTCCTCAGGTTTTTCTCTGTTTTTTCACATTTTCAGTTTAATGCTCTGCCTTTTGATGTTTCTACAGCTTCAAGAGTGTTCACAAAGTATCTAGCTCCAGTAGCAGTGTTCTGTCACACTCAGAGAATTGAAATTTGTCCTTACCTGAATGACCTACTGATCTAGGTGTGTCTAAAAAAAATTGTTCTTCAGCATCTACACTTTAACCTTTGACTTCTGATCGGTCTGGGTTTAACTGTAAACTATAAAAAAGTCCACATAGTCCCTGCACAGATCTGGTTTTCCCTGGGACTTAGTCTGGGCACACAGAAAATGATGCATGCCTCCCCCCTAGGAGAAAATTCACAGTCTGTCCATTTTTTTCCAAAATCTCTCCTCATCAGCCCATTGCACAGAAAGAGACTTGCTGAGAATGTTGGGATACATGGCAGCCACCATCACTATAATCTCTCTGGCCAGATTTCACAGGAGAAAAATCTAGTGTAACCTGAAATCTGCATGGTCCCAGCAACTACACCCCATGGACATCTCATCCCCCTCCTCCCCTGTCTCAAAAAGGAACCGTTTTGGTGGAAGGGACAGGTCATCTTCATTCCAGAACTGCTATTCACACCACTTCCTCATCTTCAGCAAGTTCATACAGCTGTCTCTGGCAAGGTGTTTGGGAGGGGGGCATGGACAGGATCACACAGAGTGCAGGAGAAGAGGCAACATTAGTTCCTGAAGGAAATGAGGACTCTTCTGCAAGCTCTTCAGATTTTCACCCACTTCTAAAAACCCAGGCCATTCCTACTGTACACAGACAGCATCACAGTCATACATAAACAAGCAGGGAGGCACCAGGTCTTGTTAACTGTGCAGCTTAGCAAAGAGACATGGAACTTGACAACCCAAATGATGATCCTGCTCACAGCCATATACATCTCTTCTCATGAAAATGTGCTATCAGACTGCCTGAGTCGCTCCCTAGATGGACCCCCACGAATGGACTTTGAACAGAGATTTTCCAGGTGATCACCTTTCATGGGGTACTCAGAACTCTTTAGGTCACCAACCAACCGTCAGCTCCCCCAGTTCTGTACCAGTGACCCATGTCCCACAGCCTTAGAGGATAGATGTTTTTTCTTTCTAGTGGACAAGGAAATTTCTCTACGCTTTTCCTCTTCTGCCTCTTCTTCCAAAAATTCTTCTCAAGCTACAAAAGAAAGCACATAAACTCCTCCTCCTGACACCATTTTGTCCAATGCAGCATTGTTTTCCCCTGCTATTTCACCTGACAAAGAGAAATTACAGGAGAATCTCTCTTCAACCACATCTGATAACTCAGCAAAAAGGATTGTTGTTCCACCCAAATGTTCCCTCTCTCAACTTGACCCTATGGGATGATAGAATTTGAATTCCTCAGAAACCTCTTCTCTGAAGAGGTTGTTCACGTCCTACAAGAGGCCAGAAGACCCACTACTACAATATCTTAAACAGATGAGTAGAAAAGATTTTCCTATTGGTGCTGCAAACATAGTTAGGACCCTTTTTTATCACAAGTTCCTGCTATACTGTGATATCTCTGTGAACTAGGACCATCAGGTTTGGCCTGCTGTCTTATAAAAGTTCACCTGTCAGCTATCAATGCCTGCCTCCCTCTTAGTCCACCTCTTATGGCTAGGGGTGAAGGTCCAGTTTTTCCTCAGAGGAGTCTTGCATCTAAACCCACCAAGGAAACCACTGTTGCCCTCTTGTAATCCTAATTTTGTGATGGAGAAGCTTACACTGTCTCCTTTTGAACCAGCGTCTTCTGCTTCTCTAAAATTCTATACCTGGAAAGATGTTCTTCTCCTGGCTGTCACTTATGCTAGGAGAGGTTGAGTTACAAGCTGTAATAACAATTCCCCCTTTTCTTATTTTTCACAAGGACAAGGGTGACTGTCAGGGCTAATCCTTCCGTCATGTCTAAGGTAGTGAACTGTCCCTCAGTCAGCCTATCCATCTTCCCACTCTCTTTCCCAATCCACAGAACAGGGAGGAAGAAGATCTTGGACATTCACAGGCAACTCAGATTTTATCTGGATGAAACTAAATCCTTCAGGAAGACTGACCAGCTGCTTGTATAATTTATGAGCCCTAAGCTGGACCAGTCAGTCTCCAAACGAACTATTGCAGCTTGTATTTCTAAGACTCTCTTTGCTACTTGCAGCATGGTAAGACATTGCCTTTCTACCCTAAAGCACATTCCACCAGGGCAATGGCTTCCTCAGGGGCATTTCACAAAAGAATATACCCCAGGACTATCTTAGACTCTGCCACTTGGTCCTGTATAAACATCTTTACTAAACTCTACAAAATTGATGCTTTCTGCAGGTCTAGGTCAGCCTGTGCTCAATCAGTTCTGTCTGGACTTCTAAACAACTCTTCCACTCAACAGCTAACACCCATTTTTCCTCCATCTCTGGGAATCACGTCAGGACATAGTACAGATAAATAAAAACTTACCATAACAATATGCATCTTACTGATCACTGTTTTAGTACTCCATCCTACTCTGCATATCCTCTTCTGTACCTCTCTTCATCCTTCATATTTCTCTCCCACTTTGCTTTATCCTGTACTCTCTTTCATGGGAACAAGGGAGTTTTCATACCTATTATTTGAGCTACTCCCCTTCTACCTGACTAGTCTCCTCTCTCAGTAGTGTACTGGCCACTGGCTTGGAAGATAATAGGAAGTTCCACACTCATATGTCCGCCTATTTACCCCAGCGCATATGGGCTGAGGTTATACGTATGACCTAGGGAAGGTAAAGCTTTGGTACCGTGACCATACTTCAGTGGTGACAACCCATATGCCTGGAATAGTATAACAGTGACCAGTAGGACGTCTGCTGTTATGGTAAGTTCTTGCAGAACTGTACTTTCTAACAATTTCCATTTGTTTCTATGTAATGTGCTTATTCCCATTTCTAAAGATCTCTTTTCCATTTTTTTATTTCTTTTACAGTATTCAGTACTTCAGATACAGTTGGTTTAGCTTTGATTTCCATTTTCTAGCAATTGCTATTTTGGCAGCCAGCAGAATTAAACTTAACAAGGCCTTACTGCATCTATACAATTCAGATCCTGTGTCCCAGTTCAAAAGAGTAATTTCCTTAGTTAAAGCTATTTGCTCACAGAGCACTGTGTAGGAAATTTATGAAAGTCTGCCAACTCATTTCACTCACCAAATGTATGTTCCCAGTTAACTCTTTCTTCCCCATTACACCTCCAGCATTTGCAATCTACCTGAGGAATAATTCTTTGAAGTCTGATGGGGGTATAAAAATACCTATGCAAACACTTCCAAGCTAATACCCCAAACCTTCTGGACTTTCTTGCATATTTGGGAGCCATACACATGCCCTCCCATTATTCCTTGTAAATTGCTTTTCCAGTATCTCTCCCCAATTTTTTCTTTCCTCCTCTGATTGATGCTTATAGTTAGTGTGCAGTATTTTATACACCCTACTAATTATCCTTTTTAACTGTAGCTTTTGTTCCAGATTCAACTAAAATCTGTGCCAGACCAGGCCTTTCACTTTGATTGTTTTATCCTTTTCGGTTTGCCTATACTCTGTCAGTCCCTGGCAGGGAAGACTGTCTCTAGCCTGCAGTCCAGACATCCTCCTGACCTCATCCCACTCTGTTACCTTTCCATCTCTAGTTACTTGCTTCCCGTAACTTGGTTCCTTTGCCAGTTTTCTCCAGTAAATTCCATCCTCTTTTGCCTGTTTTCTATAACCCTACTTGCAATCATCCCTATTGGCAAGATCTTTTTACATTCTCGTTCTGGCTTAATTCTTAGAATACTGTCTAAATATAATATTCTGTATGGTTAATGTTATTCTCCTTAAGGATCTACATTGAAATTTCACTCTCAGTTTATTTCATGAACTTCCCCCTGCTTCATCATCAGCCTTTTCTACTTTGAGTTATAACCTTCTGCTTGTGTTTATATATATATATATATATATATATATATATATATATATATATATATATATGAGCTTTAACTGTGTAGCTCTAAAATATCCCTTCATATCTAGTAATCATAAACTACATTTTTCTGTTGGAAGGAACAACTTACCCATTTAACTCTTGCCCTCTTCCCCCTCAGATAAATTCAGTCAACTCTATTAATCATTGTCCACAACTTCTCTTATATTTGATAAAAAAAAAAATACACCTGACGTCTATATAAAGCTAAAGGGAGTAAAAACATTTTCACTACTTATGTCTTAGGAAAATATATCTGACAGTTGCCTTTGAGGATTAAGGAGTTAACAAGCTGTTTTGTAGTTGAGTGGAGCAAGATGTGACTCTTTCAGCCTCCGTTGCCTAAATGTGTGAATTTGAGAAAGTCACTTAACCAGGCACTGCTCCTAGGCTGAGTCTGCAAAAGGTCCATGGAGGTCAGTGGTCTGCACCAGAAAACAAACACATATAAGTAAATCTTACTGTCCATATCCTTAGTCAAGGGCTTCCAATTTTTCAGTTTTTGTGTTATCTTTTTCTCTCCCCCACATATCTTTAGCTGTCATATCAGAAGCCTTTTAAATCCATACTCCTAAATACCTCATCTTATAGTGTTCCCGTAAGTATGGTATTGCTGAACTAATTTTGTGTATGGTTGCATATCTTATGATAGTAGCTTTTGTTTTATCTTCATTAGTTTTGTATCCTAAAAAGACTTGAAACCGCCTCAAAATGTTCCATAACACTGAAATGTCCTTTTCTGGATTTGTCAGGTACAAAATAATATCATCTACAAATAAAGCCAACTTTTCTTGATTACCATACCAATTATATCCTTCCATTTCTGAGTACCTTGTTCTTTTGCCAGTCACTCCAAATATAAATGTATTTATTTATTTGTCTGTCTTTGTTTACCAGGAAAGTCCAACTGGGTAATACCCATTGTTCAGCAGAGGCCCGGGGAGAAAAGCTACATTTGCTTACATTCTGTTATACTAAGTTCCAGTTAAACACAAAATTTATTGCATTTCTATTTACATTTGTACACAAACAGTAATTACATTTATACATTCTAAGATTTTACAGAAGTGGAAGTTACTAAAGTAGTATAAATCTGGAAGATTTAGTTTAACATTATTTTAAAAAGTGGGGAAGCACTAACATCTTGGAAGAAAACTATTGCGGCTGATATTTTAATAGTAATAATAATAATAACAATAACCGTAGTAAAGCAAATAAAGGAGAAATAAGACACCCCCTGCCTGTTTCCTCTGTTCAAACATAACCGATCAGTGAGTAATCCTCCCACTTTAATTATTGCTGCCAATCCTTCATATATCCTCCTTATTAACATTATTGTGTCAGGGAATGCAAATGCTTTAATTTTCCTACCCATGAAATCCCAGCTTACTCTGTTGAATTCTTTCTCTGTGTCAAGACCCACCAACAGCTGTGGTATTTTCTAGGTTCATAGGTATGCACTAGGCTAACGGCCCTGGGGCCTTTACAAGCCTAGCCATAGTATTACCCTAGCATAGTGCCACCTGACCTTAGTTCCCAGTGCATCTGTTGAGTAGAGCCACTGGTGTTGTACCCAGGGTGAATTTTCTGTTTCCCATCCACTTATTAACATTCTGCTTCCCTGTGGATCATCATTGTTCTGTTAATGTTGTCATCTGTTTGCCTGCCTTCCATAAAACCACAATGATCTAGATATATTAATTTTGGGAACACCTTTGCCTTTCT
The DNA here is from genome assembly GCF_019279795.1 of Protopterus annectens. Lineage (NCBI taxonomy): Eukaryota > Metazoa > Chordata > Ceratodontiformes > Protopteridae > Protopterus > Protopterus annectens. Next base: position 1,266,025,051 of record NC_056741.1, on the reverse strand, counting down.
TTTACCAGTATAGGCACAATCACTTTATAATCATAGTTTACAATTGAAGTGTGTATGTATAAAGCTGGGTGTGAAGGGTGTTTACCATCATTGGGTAGTACAGCAACCACGTCTTTCTTCCAAGAGGTTAATGCTCCTCCACCTTTTAAAATACTGTTAAACAAAATTTTCCAGATTTTTATTACTTTCTTCCCTTCTTACTTCAAACTTCCACAAGAATGCCACATGTCCTTGGGGACGTTTTTGAAGACTGATTATACATAATTGTTTTTATCCTATCCACTCTTGTCTTTACTGTTAGTTGTTGAGCCTCATCTACCTCTTACCTTGCCATAGTTAAGTCTTCTATAAATATTTCCATTTAAGATCTTTCTTGCTTTCCACATTTCTCTGTTTTATACAAATTTTCATAAAATGTTTGAACTATCTCTAAAACCTCTGGAGTATCACTGGTTCTTTTTCTTCGTATAGACTGCCTAAGTTTGGCAACAACCCTTTCTACTTTCAGCTACCTGAGTTGTTGAGCTAAATATTTTTGCATTTGTACCTCTTCTATTCTGCGAGATTCATCTTATTCTGCAGTACTTTAACATTTGTAAGCAAGTCTAAGCAATTCCTTTTACTTGTAAAACAATATCTCTTTCTTTTATTTCATTCCTGTTTTTAAGCTCCATTTTCATGTATTCTACTCACTGGTTAAAACTTCTGAAGATATTTATATTTCCTCTAATAACTCTTGAATAATTTCCACTATGTAGGTGGGAAAACTCCAGTGTCTTATTTCTACTTCATTACCCTGCATGTTATCTTCATTTTTATTGGTACATGATCTGAAATAATTATTGAATATGTGTCAAAGCTTTCAATTAAATGAAAATGCTCCTGTGAAATACAATTTCTGTCTAGTCTAGCACAGTTATTGTACCTTAGGGAGTAATATGCAAATTCTGTCTGAGTTCCTGCTACTGACTTCACATCTTCCATATCAAACATTTTCATAAATCTTTTCAAAAATCTACCGTTTTATTAAAATTTCCCTTCTAGGTCCCCTGATGCATCCTCAGTATTGCAGATCAAGTTCTAGTCCCCACCTATAGGTAATATTCCCTGCTGAAAGCAATCAACATTTTCTTAAGCTCCATAATGGCAGTTTTTAGTGGAATATGAATAGATGCCAGTATAATCCTCCTCCCTTCCCATTAGCCCCTTACTACCACAGTCTACCATTATTCTTTTTTTCCCTCATCTATCACTTTTGTAGCCCTCTAGCCATTACTTCAATTACTCCCCTTTTGCTTTATCCCTGATACTTTACTGAGCATCCGTCCTGAAATCCTGTATTTGTCAAATTCACATGTTCATTTTTTTCCAAATGTGTCTCCTGCAACATTCCTATTTGCGGTCTGCATTTCTTAATATAATTCAGTACACTTTCCTTTTTGGAACCAAAGAAAGACAAACTAGCGAAAAAACAAAAAGGCAGCTTGGAAACACCAAAGCAAATTCTCTCTCAGTTTAATGAAGCGCTTTTCGTCTTGCACATATGGCAAGACTTCATCAGAAACTGAACAAACTTCAACACAAGCAATATATACACACCTTTTTTGTCACATGGCACTTCTAATTAAAATCTTATGTCTTAAAGGCACATCCACATTATTACTAAACATTTTTTAAAAAACAAGTATAACTGACAATATTTTAGAACACCTCAACTCTGCCCTTCCTTCAGAATTTTTACCTGTAATGATGGTAAAAATATATATACAAACATACATATACTAATAATACTATATCTCAAATTATCGTGTTGACTCCCAAAATATAATATTACTTAGCTGACTAAGAAGTCAGAAACTTACATATCCAAGTCAAATGAAGTCAGATATCACAAATATGACCACATTTTGTAAAAATGCATACACACATTAACGTTTAAGATTTCTTAACTTCAATCTACTGTTTAAAGATATTGTCTCATTCAAACCCGGGTAAAACATTGCCCCATTGCGTATTTGCCAACTTAACTCAAGTTGCTCGAGTAAAAGTGTAAGTGCCCCCCCCCCCCCCCCCGGCTGTCATCAACAACTGAATCAATTGCTTTGAACAAAAATGAATGTTGTGGATAGGAAATAATGTGTCTAGCCAGTGCATTATCTCTGTTGAGGGTCTTTATTTTAATATAGATGTTCATATACTCATTCTTTTAACCTTATATCCGTTTTACCTATGTAAAACGCTGCACAGCATTGACACTGGGCTAAATAAACCACAAACTTGGACTGACAAGTATACTTCAATTTGATTTTGAAACTAATAATTTTAACTTCAATGTCTTGTCCTGTACTCATGTATTTACAGTAATTACACATTTGGCATTTATACATGCCACACTTCCACTGCGGGGTGGTTTTTTATGTTGTAATAGTTCCTTTAAATTAGTCCCCCTCTTATAAATAATGCGAGGTTTACTTTTGACCTTGTAAGAAAGGTGAGGATCCCTCCTAATTATTTCCCAGTTTTTGTTCAAAATTGACATTATTTCCCTTGCATTACTACTATAGGGCATTATTAAACTTAAATTCCATACTTCTTTTTGTTGTAATTCACTGTCACTTATTTTAACACTTTGTAAACCGATGGACAAAATGGGTTTATACAACCCCTGTTCTCTCTTATATTTTACTTCTTCCAGTAGTAACTCAAAAAAGTCCACTGGGTATCCTCTCCTAACAAACATTGACCTCAAATTATTACACTCATCCATGAAATCCTGGTCCAACGTGACCATACGCCATGCCTTCAGTATTGGAAAAACTGATAGGTTCTTTAAGAACAGATACAGGAAAACCTGAGAGACATTATCAACACGAACGAAACTAGTGCTCTGGCCAAACATGCTCAGACAGAAGGTCCACAGCATATATTCAATTTTATGGCTTTAGAGGTGGTACAACCTAGTATTTGGGGAGGAGATATCAGCAATAATGTATCAGAAAGGTAACAGAAATGGATTCTATTGCTGCAAGCAGATAGATGGCCAGGAGTGAACAGTGCAGTATCACTCAAACCCTTCCTTAGAGGAAGACCCCTAAAGCATTAATTAAGGCAATAATTGTAAATATGTTTTTAAATGTTTTATATATAAATTTGAATATTTTTGTACGGAGAATTGCACATATGTATTTACAATAATAAAACACTTTTAAGTATATTTACATATGGTCTTCATAGTTTGGTATTGCTGTTTTAAAATAATTGATGATGTCATTAATGAGAAGTTTCTTTGATCAGTTATTTCAAAGTATAAATTAGGATGTTTTTTCTGTAATGTAGAGTCTGAAGAAGCGATTTGTTTTATATTGCAAAAGTGCTTACTTTTTCATTAAATTCATTTATTGTTTTTCCATCAGCAGTGGTCAGTTCGTTTTATTATTATTCTTTACATTTCGCTTTGAGGTGAAAACTGAGCGTTGGCCCAGTCTAAGAACATTTTTTTTCTGTTTACTTAATGGTGGGCTTTCCTTTTCTTCTATCACGATTTATGCTTTAGCTATTTCTGCTCATTGTTCCTTTGAGCAACCCATTTTCTCTCATCCCTTGATGAAACAGTTCCTCAGGGGGCTAGCAATTTAAAGCCTCCCAGAAGGGCACCTACTCCTGTTTGGGATCTTAATTTTGTGCTTGAGAAACTTACTCTGCCTCCTTTTGAACCAGCTGCCTCAGCAGATTTGAAGTTTCTCTCCTGGAAAACTGCCTTTCTCTTGGCTATTACTTCAGCTAGAAGAGTTTCTGAGCTGCAGGCCTTAATGGCAGTGGAGCTTTTTATCATCTTCCATGTGGATCGGGTTTCTCTTCGAGCTAATCCCTCTTTTATGCCTAAAGTGGTTTCTAGCCTGACTCTTAACCAGTCTATCCACCTGCCTACCTTCTTTCCTAATCCTCAGAATAAAGGAGAAAAGTTACTGCATACCCTGGATGTACGTAGACAGCTCAGATTTTACCTGGACAGGACTAAACCTTTTCAAAAGTCAGATCAGTTGTTGGTCAGTTTTGCTCCTCTAGCTCAAGGCAAAGCAATTTCAAAGCAGACCATTTCTAAGTGGATTGCTCATTGTATTCACTTTTGTTACTTACAGCATGGCAAGGTTACTCCACAGAGTATTAGGACCCATTCTACTAGAGCAGCCTCTACCTCAGCAGCTTTTTTAAGAGCTGTACCTGCTAGGGACATCCTGGAAGCAGCTACCTGGACCTTCTGTCCACACTTTCACTAAACATTACAATTTACCCTTGTTTTCTAAGTCCAGCGCTGCTTTTGCTACTGCAATGTTGCAGGGCATCCTTACCAACCCTTAAAGAGTGGGTGTTCCTCCTCCCTTTTGTTTTTTTTCTGGGCTTTGGGAATCCACCCATTTTGTAAGGACTGCAACAGTGAAACACGATGAACATAGTACAGTTGTGTACACTTACCATAAATGTAGATGTTAGAGTGTATTCACTGTTGCAGTCCTGGTTCCCCCCACCTTTCCATCCCCCCCTTTTTTTTTCCTAGGGCACAGCCTGGATTTTTATTTTCCTAGTCTAACCTTTTTTTGGGGGGGGGCTCCTGGCAGTTAAGGCAAGAAAAACTGAGGAAATGGCGTCAGCTGCCTTCCTTTGTACCTGACGTAAGGCTTAAACTGAAGGCAGCCGACGTCATATACCAAGGACTTTGGTATTCTCGCCGACTGAGGGCTACCGGGAGCCTGATAACCCATTTTGTAAGGACTGCAACAGTGAATACACTCAAACATATACATTTATGGTAAGTGTACTCAACTGTACTTTCTTTCATTTACTGTTGCAGAGCCCAACCAGGAGCTGACAACAGGTGCCTTGGACCTAGCACGTTGAAAGCATCTGAGGTAATTTGAGGGTCCATGATCAGGTCAGAGATTTTGGAGAAGGCATATAAATGTACAAGTTGTGCTGGTGGGTTGTATAGGTTTTCAAGATCATTCGTCCAGAATTATTCAGGGTGATAAGAGGCAAGGCCACAGTGGTATTGTACATTGCTGCACTCACTCTTGCACACTGTACAGATTGGCTTTATGGGTCTGGGATCTGACCATTAGTATAAGCTGTCATTTATGAAGACCACAGAAAAAGAAACAGTGCAGTTTTTTTGGGACCCTGTCAGTCCTTAGCGGGCCTTAGGGTTTTGGCTGCAGACAGAAATACAGATCTGTCATCCTTTGTCTAAAAGGTATGCTATTGTGATATTCTGAATTGCTAGTACTTCTTCAGTAATGAACAACAGGATCTAGCCATCTCAATCCCACAAAGCTTTATAAATATTGATGCTGCACCACATCTTAATACTGATTCTCAGACACTTGGAGATGGGGTATGTTTGTGTTTCAAGAAGCCACAGTCTCCACAGATGGTGTAACCAGTTTGGTTCAGGAGCTTACAAGCAGTGTGGGAGAAATTTTCTCTCTTTTCCAGAGGGAACCCAATACATGTGAACCACCCATGCTACATCCTTTAGACCCGATGTCATCTGCATCCATCACGCTGCTGCCTGCCTCTTTATCTTCTGTTTTTTTGTGTAAGCTTTTTGCTGAAGAGTATGGGGTGACATGGCAGAAGATCCATAGTCCTCCATCAGCTGGATGTCATCATCTTGGTTGGCTCCCCCCTTCAAGAGGTGAGAACAATTCCCTGCATTACCATCTGATTTAGACGTATATGAGGAGATAAACTTTTCCTACTCTAATCAGATTTACTCACCTGTCAGTTAAGTACTGATGGTGACTAGTCTTTCTCCTCCTGTTTCATGCAGACCCCAGAAATACTATATTGATGAATAGCACTGCAGCAGACACCCCTGTACTTGAATATCTGCTTTTATGGCAAGTTGCTCACACAGCTGTATACTTAACCATTTCAGTTAATCTGTGAGAAGGCCACCTTAAGTAGGTGCTTATTTTCATCCAGCAGCCCCTTTGTGTTTGAACATTGTCTCCATTTGTTGTGTATGGATGTGCAAGTATATAATTCATTCATTCTCTTGCACTGTTAGTCCATTTCTAGGTCTTGGGTGAGTTGTCGTTTTTCCTGGCACTCAATAGGCATAGGACTGTGAACTAATTCTGAAAAGGTCGTCAGCACATTGCAGGACACCCACACACTCAGCTTATGCAGGTAATTTGGACGATTGCCATTTCACCTACAGCACTTCTTTAGGATGTGGGAGGAAAGTGAAGCAGCTGGCAGAAATGCATTTAAACACAGGGAGGATGAGCAGGCTGTGCACAGAAGCATTCCAGATGAGAAGACAGACTGGAGAACCAAGAGATGTGAGACAGAGGTGCTAACTACTGCGCCACTTGCAAATGTATGACATTATTTGTTGTTTATGTCTTTGAGGTGTCCTTAGTTTGTGTAGCTGAGGTGAGATGCACAGAGACTGGATATGCCCTTGAGATAAGCGTATGATTTCACAACTTGTTCCTTATGGAGGCAAATGCTGTCCTACATTAAAGCTACAAGAAAATTCAGATTTTTTTTTCTCTGCTGCTGTATGTTTGGAACATCAGGAGGGTTCTGTCACATTATTTGGCTTGCAATGCTGTGTTTCATCTATGTGGGCAAGTGTTTTCTTCCTTTACTGAAGGGAAGGGCAAGCAGGCATGTGACTATTCTGTATTGTATATTCATGGTTATCACATTCAGTAACCACTTTTTTCAGGAAAAAAAAAGACAAACCATTTTTTGATCTGGGCAGGTTCCTTTATTTGAAAAAAAAATGGCAGTTTTGGCTGCTTGTTTTAGATCGGCTCTCAGTCCATCATGACATCTTGTGCATTTAACAAACAGTGTAGCCTAAATGTTCGTTCCAGTTCTGGCAATGACTTTGCCACAGCAGTCCTGACTAGTATAGTATCTTGAGTCCTCTACCTTTCTTATCCAAGAATCTTGGTGTCATTCAAAAGAAAAATAAGGACCATCTGGTTGAAACTGTCCTGAAGGAGAAGATATGTTTTATAGTAATCTACTATTCATAGGTTCATAGGAGATTACTAGGCTAATGGCTCAAGAACCCTTACAAGCCTAGCCAGTTTTGCCAAGATTTTACTGAATTTTCTACTCCTATGAGAAAGATGACAAAGGTCAACAAAGGGGTTTTGACAATTTTTACAGACTGCCTCTGTCCATAAGGAACATGGGTGCCACCCCAAGAGTGAATTTGTGATTTCCCATCCATTGGTCCAGAATGCACTTGAAGATAGTCGGGAAAGGGCTCTGCTTCATGTGAATAGGAAGTCTATTCCTGAGGAGGGGCAATCTCTGGGATACATATTTGTCACTCTAGCATGATCTATTCATGCCAGAGAATCAGGTTGAGACCTTGAAGTGGGGAACCTGCATGTAGTAAGTTTTGTGAATATGCAACATTTCCATCAGGGCTGGGTTGGAGACAGCCTTGTAGTTCAGGCATAGATCACCCCTCATTAATCGGTAGGAAATTAAATACAGTAATAGGGCTTTTAATCAGTCCGTATATGACATGTTGGTTATACCCTGTCTTTTTTTTTTGTGAGAAACCTTTGAGAATGCTGTAGCTGTTGCCGGTTCCTGGTGGTGTACCAACCAAAGAGTGAATGGTACTCGATTATTGGTCTGATGAGGGCCGAGTACAGTGGTAATGTGACATCCTTAGATCTGGATGCCATGCCCTTACATAAAAGCTGAGCTACATAGAAGAATTTCCTCACTAGATTACTATCTATCCTAGTACCCAGATCTCTCACCATTGGTTCCACTCTTATGGGGGTGCTATCACTGTTGTAATTTGCAGGGGTATTTGATTTCCCAAAGGGTATTGTTATGCATTACTTTGCATTGTTTTGTGGCCATGGCTCTGACAACAATCACTAATCTGTGTCAGTCCTTTCTGTAGGATATCAACATTGTTCAGGGAATCAGTGATTACCCCCTAACTTGCAGCCATCAGCAGACTTGGTCAGCCAGAGTTCATCTTCATTTGCCTAGACATGTGAAAAGTATGTCCCAGACATCAAGGGGGCCAGCACTGAGCCCTGTGGTACTCCACTGGTGACTGGCCTCTTGCTGGATATGGGTTCCCCCACTCTAATAACGTGTCCTATCCATGAGCCATTTGGCTGTCCAGCTGGTGACGTAGAGGTTTATGGCCACTTTTGTGAAGTTATTTATAATACTTGAGTGGGGTTATTTGGTCATATGCCTTGGCCAGGTCAAGGTAGGTGGTATGCACGGTCTTACCCTCATCCACGGCTTTGGTGATCTTCTCAAAGAAGTCCACTAGATCGATCAGGCAGGAACTGCTGTTGATGAAACCGAACTGGGTTGAGTCTAGCGATTTCCTATGTAGTTGTTAATCAGATCCAATATTATCCATTCCATAGCCTTGCATGTGAGGCTAATCAGACTTATGAGTCAGTAGTTTCCTGGCTCCACTGATGGATCCCCCTTGTGCAGAGGGATGACTGTTGCTGTCCTCCACTCTATTGGGATAAAGCTTGTTTGAAGACTGTGGTTAAATAGAGATATCAGGGTGGGTCTGCCATGTCTTGCTTCAAGTTTAATAGGCACACTGGGATTCCATCAGGGCCCATTAGTGCCATGTTTCTGGCTGAACTGAGTGCAGTGACAACCTGTTTTTAGTGATAACAGGCAAAAGAATGGTATGGGGTATTTCATGGAGAGTAAACCATAGGTGATGAGGGGGTGAAATTTGAGCTGAACTTATTGGCCAGCAGGTTTGCTATTTCTTCTGGCCAAGTATAGGTACGGCCATCTACAGCCAACTCAGCATGTTGCTGAGTATTTCCCTTAAGATTTTAAAGAGAACTAAAAATGCATTGTGGTTATCCTTTGCTTAGTAGGCTATTTTAGTCTTGTATTTAGCTTTTGAGGACTTCACTTGTTCCCTGATTTGCCTGTTGAGACTAATGAGGGATTTTTTTTTCTCTGTTGTGCCCCCTCCCACTTGCTTCTGGACAAGAATTTCTTCCTTGTGTTGTATAATCTATTTATGCTGGGAGTCCACCAGGGTGACTTGTTATTCTAACTAAATCTGAGTGTAGTTCACCCAGGTATTGCCATTTCTATGCAGTTGTTTATGTGGTTGTTCAGGGCATTCGTGTATACTTTTGCATAGGCTTTCATATTTTTGGGGTGGGGAAGTTTGAAAATTACCTATGCTATCCCTTAAGAGAAGGTAATTTGCCTTGGAAAATCCTTTAGGGTTTTAAGATTTGAACGGAGTTCTACCATTAGATTTATTTCAAAGGAGACCAGTTTATGATCCGATCTTTCCAATGAGGGCATTAAGTGGGGGGGGGGGGGTACTGCAGTGCTCCCCCCATATTTGGGGGTACTATGTCAAGGATATTTGAGCCCCTAATGGGAGTGCAGACGTACTGTAAGCCATCCTGCTTGACCAGTCTTGTGGTGATTGTTTTTTATGTACATGGAACACCTCCTCCTTTTTTTTTTCTTTTCAGAGGGTGGTCTGAATGTGTGATAGGCATTGTAGCCTTGCACTACCAGGATGCTTTCTGTTTGTATTCTGCTATCATTCTTGGTGATGGTAGAATGCTGCTCAGTGTGAGGCTCATACCAGCCTGACACACGTATTCAGAGAGGTCCATCATGTCTCTCTTCATATAGTCCAGGGAGGTGCTTGTCATTCACACCCACATGGACTATGACCAAGTCATACTGACACTTGTGGTTGAGTGACTTGAGTGCTTGTCTGATCTGGTGAATCCTGGCCCATGACAGGCAACTGACTGTAATCCTCTCTTTATCCACACTGGTGAGGGGGATGTCCATGCTTCTCACGATAGTCTCCTAATGACCAAGATGTTTGAATGTGTGGGGTTTCACCTTAGGGGCTTGCTTGTGAAGACACTGTGATGTATATTTTTGTGTAGTGGTTGGTGTTGGTTTGGTTTGCAGGTGATTTCTCAGTGCAGCATATGGGAGGCCTCTGAGGTTTTAGTAAGCTACTTGTGAGTACCTCCAAATATGTGGATTTGTGTGTCAAGACCTTATTTAGTAAGGGGGACGATGTTCATGTGCTGACAGTCTGTCATTTAATTTGGTAGTATGTGAGAGCCGTGCCTCAGTTTTCATAGTGTAACTGCATCTCTCACGTACTTTGTTTCAGGATTAGATGGTTGCCAGTATACATGAGACATTTGCCACATTGCCTCAGGATGCCCATGAACACTAGGATGTCCACAGGGGTAGCAGGCAAGTGCCTAGCCATGGCTTCAGTTTTTTTTTTACTATGGGTTTAACCAGGGAGAAGAATGGGGAGACTTAACTGGACTGGGATGATGGTGCATGGACTAAGAATGGGTGCAATATTCAGTGTGAACTGTAGCTAGCTATCCAACAAGGCGATGCTGCTCCCTGTGCAAATCAGATGTTCCTTGAAAGGCAGGGGGACTGGGGAAGGTTGCAGCGATAGGTATTTAATTGTAATTTTATCTTGAAAGCATTTGCATTGCTACAGTTCTGTGCTTAACCTCTGCTGCATGGAGAGCAGCTTAGTGTAAACACTGGGCTTGTATAGAATCAGAAAAAAAATTACAACATCAAGGCCTACAGTCAAATCTGGAAAACAGAAGATAAGCTTTCAAACTGCAGCACCCAACTCAGGTTTGCTACAGCACACTTCTGCCACAACAGTGCAGTCAGAAAACCCTCTTGATATTGCACACCTGTAAAATTAGCAGACACAATGCAAGTAAGTATTACAGCAGCAGTGGAAACTGTAAATGCAGATCTCTGAGAACAAGACACTGCCCTCCCTAAGATTCTTGTAAGCAGTCTTTTATCATTGGTTCCCTCTCTAGCCATGTTTTTCTATTCCGGAAATGAGGTGAGGGAAGGCATTCTGAGCACCTTCCTTTTTCTGTCTAAAGTCATTTAAAGATGGATGCAATAGGGAATTGCTTTTGCCATCTGAGGACCTAATTACTGAGATGCTTTCAACGATCTTGACTTAGGTGAGGTACTCCTTAAGGAGCCTTTCTTTTAATTTTTAGTATTGTACTAATTTGTGTTGTAGTTTGCCATGTTTCCACTCCCTGCCTAGGTAGTCATTTAATCCTCATCCTTATGACCTTTTCCTTCCCCGACTGGCTTACCAAAACCAGGTTGTTTTCTATTACTAATGTTAAGTCAGAGTGAACTGTCATCCTCTGGTTATTTAATCATTTATTTATTTATTTATTGGGTCTACCCTTTGTCCTGTTCCACACCTGCTATGAATGATATGTGTGCAGTTTGTATAAGTGGAAGAATTACCAGTGCATTTGTATTTTATGGCAGGGCTTTATCTCCCTGTCTGTGCTGTAGGCTATTTCCTTCCTCTCCCAGGCTAGGCAAACAGGCAGTATTTTACCAGATGTTCTTCATCTCACATTGCTGCAGTCCTTACACTTGGGTAGTCCGCTGTCCTCGGTCGGCCCGAATATCAAAGTATAAGGCTGACGTCGGTCAAGGCGCATTAGACTGACATCAGGACGTCAGGGTACAAATGCGCATGACCGACGTCATATCCTCAGTCTTTTTTGCCGCATGGCCCGATGCAGAAGCAGCGTTGCAAGTGCCGTTCGGCGTTCTGAAATTTTTCGAGTTCGGAGTTTCAGACCGAGTCAAAGTTGGCTAAGTACCCCGTTGGGGAATATTTTGGTTTTTTCTTGCCTCAGTGGTTTACCGGATGTCAGAAAAAGTGAATAACTGTATTTCTTGTGGGAAACAGATACCGCATAGAGATTATCATACCTTGTGTATTCCTTGTTTAGGGCCTGAGCACGACGTTGTTGGGTGTCGCTTTTGTGCTAGATTCAATAAGCGCACTATTAAGAGAAGGTTAGATTGTGCCAGGTTAGTCTTTGGGAAGCGGTGCAATTACACTATGCCGCCGGATGCTCCGACGTCCGCTTCTTCAAAGAAGCGCAAGGATAAAGCAGCTAAGCCCAGGGTAGACGAGTCGTCCGTACCGGACGCCGGTTCTTTAGAGGTGTCGGTGGAGCCGGTGGTTCCACCGGAGGTTTCTCTGGAGTCCCAGGGGGAGACCTTGTTATTGCAGGATGTGGCCTCTCAGGAGGCAAGTCAGGCTGAAGGGGCTTCTCAGGTTACTATACTCCCTCCCTTCCTAGGGTGGTTAGGCCTTCTGTTTCCAAGGCTTCTCCCAGAGGCAGGCCAGGTTTAGCTTCAGTTGGTGTCACTCCTAGTTCTTCAGGATCTGTGCCCAAGAAGCATATGCTTAAAATGGCAGAAGATTTGATTACCTTAATTAGAGGTTCTTTGCCCACTCCTGATAAGAGGCCTAGGGTGGAACCTGAGTTGGGGAGTTTTGAGCAGGCTTCAGATGTTTCAGAGTCTTCGGCTGAAGACTTGCAGGAGTATTCTCCTTATTCTGATTCTGATGTGGATGATTCTACTCCTTCTGCTTCTCCTCCTGAGGATTTTTCTTTTCAGAGACTCTTCATTCCATGAGGGAGCATTTTAAGTGGGAAGGTCAGGATTTCTCTGATTCCAGGAAAAGGCTTAGGGAATTTCTGTTTTACCCCAGCATAGGCCTTTGGCTATACCTCCTGTTCTGGATGTTGTGGAGGATGTGTTTGCAGAGGCTTCTCTTAATCCTGATTCTTTGCCTCCTGCTCCTGTTAAGCCGGATAGGTATTATAGGGTGCCTGAAGCTCATAAGTTTCTTTTTAAGAGTCCTAGGGCGGACCCAGAAACTGTTAGTCAGGGGCCTAAGGGTGTTAAGGCTTCTGTTGTTAAAAATCCGGTTCCTCCAGATAAAGAGGCCAGGGCCTTGGATAGATGGGGAAAGAAAGTCTATACGTCTTCCACCCTAGCTATGAGGGCTCTAAACTGCCAGTTTCACATGTTGAAATACCAAAACTATCTACTGTCTCAATTAAAGTCTAAGGTAGATGCTCTGGCGGAAGGTATTGACTGTAAAGAGTTACAGGATTTGGTACATGTCTCTGAACAAGTGGGTAAGCATTCTTTGCAATGTGGTTTTGATGCTGTACAGGCCTCGTCTAGGGTGGCTGCCACAGGGTCAGTTCTTCGCAGGCACGCCTGGCTGAGGGATCAGAATTTATCTGACCATGTTAAGACAAGGATTTTGGATGCTCCTTTACAATCTGATGTGTTATTTGGTTCACCTGTTGAGGCAGTCTTAAAGAAAATGGAAGACAAGGCTAAGTCTATGCAGACTGTTAAAGATTTTTTGCAGGTTCAGCCTCCAAGTTTAGCAGAAATTGGCCTACTAAGGGGTGGACGTATCCTTCTTATGATTCCCAGTCTAGGGGCAGGTCTAGACGGGTAGGGGCAGAGCTCAGGGCTCTTTCAGGCCTAGAACAGGAGTTCACCTGCACAGTCTTGGTGAGGGCAGGGGTCAGTCCTTTCGTAAACAGACCCAATGACCTACCTTTTCAGCTGCCAGAGCCTTCTGCCTGGCAGCACCTTTGGGAGGAAGGTTGGCACTTTTCAAAGAAAATTGGAGTTTAATTACCCAAGACAGGTGGGTATTGGATATCATACACCAAGGTTACAGGTTTTATTTCCATACCTTGCCTCCTTTCAAAGGCATGCCAGACGTTCCTCCTCAGCAAAGAATAGAGGCTCACAAACAAATTTCTCTGCTGCTCCAAATAGGAGCCATTCAGCCGGTCCCTCTGTCAGAAGTGGGCCTAGGATTTTATTCTCGCCTGTTCCTAGTACCAAAGAAGGGGAACACGTGGAGACCAATTTTGGATTTATCTATCCTCAACACTTATCTGGACATTCCCAAGTTCAAAATGTTGACGTTACAACAGCTTTTACCTCTGCTGGGCAAAGATCATTGGATGGTGACTCTGGATCTCAAGGAGGCTTACCTTCATGTTCCTATCAGGCTAAGTTGCAGGAAGTATCTACGTTTCCGGGCTGGGACTTCTCATTATCAGTTCTCTGCATTGCCCTTTGGCTTATCTACTGCGCCCAGAGTATTCACAAAGGTTCTGGCTCCAGTGATAGCTTTCTTCAGGCTAAGAGGAATACAGATCTATCCTTATTTGGACGATTGTCTGATTCTGGCTCAAGGAAAAGAAGAACTTCTTCATCATCTACACTATGTGATAGCAGTGCTAAGATGCCTGGGGTATTCTGTGAACGAAATAAAGTACAGTCTAGTACCCTCTCAGGACATGTGCTTTCTGGGTGTGAGACTGAATACAGCATCCCAGATGGCCTTTTTGACCCCGGACAAACAAAAGAATCTTTCTCTTTATTTCCATCAATTGTCTCATCAGTCCAGGCTGACTGCAAGGACAGTCCTTCAAGCCTTGGGGTTCATGGCATCTTGTATTCTGGTGCTTCCCAATGCCAAACTGCATATGAGGAAGCTACAATGGTATCTCAAAAATGTATGGACACAGCACTGCCAAGATTTGGACACTGTCATTCAGATAATACCTTGCATTCAAAAGGAATTTTTGTGGTGGGCTCAGGAATGTCACCTAAACAAGGGACTCTCTGTGACCCGGCCAGAGGCAAGTCAGATTCCAACGACAGATGCCTCAGACAAAGCTTGGGGAGCTCATCTAAATGGAAAGTGGATACAAGACACGTGGCCTGCCAGACTTCTACATCTACATATCAACCTGAAGGAGATGTTAGCAGTCCAATTTGCATTAATAGCTTTCAAGGATTTACTTCTTCCAGGGCAGGTGTTGATTCTAACAGACAACACAACTGTCATGTGGTACATCAACAAGCAAGGGGGAACACATTCTTATCCTCTGTGCAGACAAGCAATGATTTTGTGGGAGACTGCTCTCAGTTTACAGCTAAATCTTCAGGCAAGGTTTCTGCCGAGCACAGAACTCCTTAGCAGATGTGTTGAGCAGACAAATTATGGATCCCCACGAGTGGAAATTGGATCCTCATGTATTTCAGAAATTGACAGTGTCATGGGGAACTCCAGACATAGATCTGTTCGCTTCTCCACTAAACTACCAGCTGCCAAAGTTTTGCACAAAAGTTTTCATCCCACAGCTTGGAAAGTGGATGCTCTTTCATTCAATTGGAGCAATCTTCATGTGTATGCCTTTCCACCTCTGCCTCTCCTCCCAAAGGTACTTCTGAAGGTCAGACAGGACAAGCCAAAGATGATTTTAATAGCTCCAGATTGGCCTCGACAGCATTGGTACCCACTACTGAGAAGTCTGGTACGGGAGCCTCCATGGCCTTTACCTTCGATTCCACACCTGCTGACTCAGGAGAACAGTCATTTACTCAATGTCAAACTTCACTCTCTTCACCTGACAGCCTGGCATATTCTGTTTTAAACCCTGGAGGGTTTCAGCTTCCACAGCAAGTTTTGAATGTTATTTTGGAAGCCAGAAGGCCTAGTACAAGGAAAGTGTACGCAGATAAATGGAAGAGATTTTTATTTTGGAGTGCAGAAAAAGCATTTGATGTTTCTAAGCCTAATTTAGGCGTGGCTCTTCAATATCTTACTGAGTTACTGGACAAAGGTTTGTCCTTCTCTTCTATTAAGATTCATGCTGCAGCAATTTCTGCTCACTATGACTGTGACCCACCGTTGTTTTCCCATCCTTTGTTTAAGCAATTCCTTAGAGGGGCAAAGAATATAAGACCCCCACGGAAAGCTCCTACTCCTGCTTGGGACCTCAATTTTGCGTTGGAGAAACTCACTCTACAACCTTTTGAGCCTGCAGCTACTGCTGAGTTAAAATATTTATCCTGGAAGACTGCTTTTTTGTTAGCCATTACCTCTGCGAGAAGGGTTTCTGAATTACAGGCCCTTATGACAGTTGAGCCTTTCTTAATTTTCCATAAGGATAGGGTATCTTTGCATACTAATCCTTCCTTTATGCCTAAGGTGGTTTCTGGTGTGTCTTTAAACCAAACTATACATTTGCCTACCTTTTATGCAAACCCCCAAAATAAAGGGGAAAAGATTTTGCACACTTTGGATATACACAGGCAGTTGCGATATTATTTGAGCAGAACTAAAGGGTTCAGGCAGTCTCAGCAGTTATTTGTTTCTTTTGCTTTGAGTTCTCAGGGCAAGCCTGTGTCAAAACAAACTATTTCTAAGTGGATTGGGTTTTGCATTGCTTTCTGTTATTCCCATCATGGCAAGGAGGTTCCAGCTGGGATTAGACCTCATTCCACTAGGGCTACTGCCACTTCAACAGCTTTTTTAAGGGGGGTGGCAACTAAAGATATCTTGGAGGCAGCTACTTGGAGTTCTGTGCATACTTTCTCTAAGCATTATCACCTTCCACTTTACTCTAAATCTAGGGCTGGTTTTGCCACTGCTATTTTACAGGGCATTTTGGCAGCTCCTGCTTCTTTATAGTTGTGCCATCCTCCCTTACCTCTGCTTTGGGATTCTACCCAAGTGTAAGGACTGCAGCAATGTGAGATGAAGAACATAGTACAGATGTCCTTCATGGATGCATCTGCAGTCATAACAACTGGGTTGTCCTGTCGTCAGGCAGCCCTTCAGTCGGCCGGATTCCAAAGTCCGGGTCCGGCTTCGGCTGATGTCGCACTTCACCCGACGTCATCTCTGTTGGACTTCGGGTATAAAAGCATCAGCCGACGCCATTTTCTCCAGTCTTTCTTGCCGCGTGGCGCCCGAAGCAGAAGCTGTTCGCAAGTGCCGGTCGGTCGGATCCAGAGATTACTTCTACCGAATACTACTTCGAAGACTTCTAAAGCTAAGTACCCCGTTGGGGACTCTTTCTTGCCTCAGCCGATGTCAGAAAAAGTTAATAATTGTTTAACCTGTGGGAAACAAATACCTCATAAAGATTTCCACTCTTACTGCCTGCCTTGCTTAGGCCCAGCCCACGACGTAGCAGCCTGTTCGTCCTGTGCTTCTTTCAACCGACGAACGCTTAGGCGCCGGTCGGAGTTTGCAGAACAGTTTTTCGGTTCTGATTTTGCGTACATTATGCCGCCGGATCCTCCGACCGCATTCTGCCAAAAGCGAAAGAAAAAGACCGACACTCGCGGTCCGCGGTTTCGGCCGAAACCATGGTTAAGCAAATCATGAGTGTCTCGGTTTCGGCGAAACCGAGAAAACTGATCAAAATACAGCTGAATCTATCTCTACAACTGAGGTCCCTGCTAACACTCTTGAATCGGCCTCAGAAATTTTACCCACTACGGTGCTTACCACTGACTTATCAGACACTATTCCCTTGGATGTCTCTACCCCAGCACGTGGTTCTGCTAGGCCTCCAGCAGCCATGTCCATTAAGGCCTTCGCCAGGGCTAAAGCAGCCAAGACTACTAAAACAGTGCCTGTTAAAACCCCCTCAACCAGGCCCTCTTCCAGTTCCCAAATGCTTACTTTGGCAGAAGATTTAATTTCATTAATTAGAGGATCTCAATCTCACCCAGACAGGGCCTCTCAGCCCCCTGAGAAGAGACCTAGGGCAGAGCCCCATGAGCCAGTGTCCTCTGATGATTCTGCTGATGAATCAGACATAACTGACCAGCCAGAGGCTCCTTTCTCCAATTTTGAAGATTCTGATGCTGAAGAATCCATTCCAGCTGCTTCCCCACCAGAAGAATTCTCCTTTGGGGAAACCTTGCATGCCATGCGAGAACAGTTCCAATGGCAGCAACAGGATTTTTCAGACTCCAGGAAAAGACTTAGGACCTTTTTGCACCTTCCACAGCACAGGCCCTTAGCTATACCTCCTGTTCTCTCTGTGGTGGATGACGCTTTCAATGATGTCTGCTCCGCTCCAGATTCCTTACCCCCAGCCCCTGCCAAACCAGACAGATTTTACAGGGTGCCAGATACTCATCACCACCTTTACAAGGCCCCTCTTGCAGACCCCGAAACTATTTCCCAGGGTCCCAAGGCAGTAGCCGCGACCATAGCTAAAAACCCTGTTCCTTCTGAAAGGGAAGCAAGGTCATTAGACAGATGGGGTAAAAAGGTTTACACTTCAGCCACTCTCTCAGCTAGAGCTTTAAACTGTCAGTTTCACATGATACAATACCAAGAGTTTATGCTTGATCAGTTAACTAAAAAGCTAACCACTGATGAATCTCTTGATAAGAAATATGTATTAGAAATGGTAAATAACATACAGCAAGTTAGTAACCATTCTTTAAAATGTGGCTATGATGCACTGGAGGCTTCATTTAGATCAGCCATGACTGGCACTGTAATTAGAAGGCATGCATGGCTAAAGGAGCAAGCTTTACCGGATCATGTTAAATCTAAATTGCTAGATGCTCCTATGGATAAAACAAGTTTGTTTGGTACACCTGCCCAGCAGGTTATGAAGAAAATGGAAGAAAAGGCAAAATCAGTCCAGACAGTTAAAGATTTCTTGCAGGTTCAACCCCAAGGTTTAGCAGGAACTGGCCTGCCAAAATTGGTCCTTTCCTGACTCCACAAGACCTCAAAGGGGCAGGAATAGACGTTCCAGAGGCAGAAATCAATCCAGAGGAGGTGCCTACAGAGGACGACAGTGGCAAGGTAACAACAGAGGCACAGACTCCACACCTGCCACTACATCAACACAGCCACAGTGACTTAATCCTAAACCCGCCTACCAGGGAACAAATAGCAGCTCCTCTAGGCGGAAAGCTAACTTTATTTTCAAAAACTGGCACCACATAACAAAGGACAAGTGGATTTTACGAACCATAGATCAAGGTTACCGGTTCCACTTCCACACTATACCAGACAAAAGAGGAATGCCAAATCTACCTCCAAATCAAAAGACAGAGGCTCTACAACAGATAATGGAGTTAGCAAACATGAGAGCTGTGGAGAAAGTGCCAACAGCAGAGCAAGGAAAGGGTTCTACTCCAGACTATTCCTAGTTCCAAGAAAGGAAAAAGTTGGAGACCAATTCTAGACCTGTCCACCCTGAATACTTACATCATTGTCCCAAAATTCAAAATGCTGACCCTACAGCAACTTCTTCCCATGCTGGGCAAGGAGTGTTGGCTGGTAACTCTAGATCTCAAGGAGGCATACCTGCACGTCCCCATTCGACCAATCTGCAGAAGATACCTCAGATTTCTTGCAGGATCAGAGCACTATCAATTCTCAGCATTGCCCTTTGGCTTATCTACTGCGCCCAGAGTATTCACAAAATGCCTGGCATCAGTAATCGCCCATTGCAGACTACAGGAATTCAAATTTATCCATACCTGGACGACTGCCTGATACAAGGAGACAACAAAAGCAAGCTGACAACAGATTTACAAAGGGTCATTTACTTGCTTCAAGCACTGGGATACACAGTCAATTTACAAAAGTCAAGACTGATACCATCCCAGACAAGGACTTTCCTGGGAGCGGAATTGGACACAGTAAGACAAATGGCATTCCTAACTACAGAAAAACAAAGAACTCCCTCTTTACTTCTTGGCACTAACAAAACTGAACAAGTTAACAGCAAGAAAGGTACTGCAGGCCTTGGGTTTCATGGCATCATGCATAATCTTGGTTCCATTTGCCAGACTACATATGAGAAAACTACAGTGGTACCTAAAGAATTTATGGTCCCAACACAGACACAGCCTAGAAACGGAAATCCCACTAATACCATGCTTAAAACAGGAGTTCCTATGGTGGGCTCAGGCATGCCAGTCAAACCCAGGCCTGCCCTTTCGCAACGGTCAAGCAAGCCAGACCATCACAACAGATGCTTCAGACCTAGGATGGGGGCGCATATGCTGGACAAATGCGCAAGGATTGTGGACACAGGACCAACTTCGCCTGCACATCAACCTAAAAGAAATGCTGGCAGTAAAACTGGCAATCCAAAAGTTCAGACCATTTCTCAAGGAGGACCACTTGATGATAAGGACAGACAACACCACAGTCATGTGGTACATCAACAAACAGGAGGCACTCATTCTTACCCCTATGCAGAATGACTTTGGAGCTGTGGACCCTGGCACTCAGCTACAACATCCAGTTACAGGCAATATTTGTGCCAGGAAAAGAAAACTCTCTAGCAGATATGTTAAGCAGGACCACATCGGATGCCCACGAATGGCAGCTGCACCCGGATATCTTCAAGACCATCTCGAAGAAATGGGGAATGCCTCAGATAGATCTATTCGCATCACCTCTCAATCACCAGCTCAATAAATACTGCACAAGGACATTCCACCCACTAGCATGGAAAGTGGACTCGCTCTCCTTCAGCTGGAAAGGCCTAACAGCATATGCATTCCCACCTCTTCCCTTGATACACAAAGTACTACTAAAAATCAAGGAGGAACGTCCAAGGATAATCCTGATAGCTCCAAACTGGCCAAGACAGCATTGGTACCCACTACTGAGGAGCATGTCTCGGAACAATATGTGGCCAATTCCCCTGATGCCTTTGATGCTAACTCAGAACAACTTCAGCACCATGCATCCAAACCTAAAACGCTGCAACTGACTGCATGGAACATCACATAGCAGCTGCTAATACAGAACTTTCACAAAGAGTTAAAGACATTATTCTTGAAGCACGAGGCCTTCAACTAGAAGGAATTATGCTGGGAAATGGAAAAGGTTTGTCATTTGGAGTTCTGAAAGAGGAAAAGATGTATCAAACATAGATATGCCTAACATTCTGGAGTATCTGGCGAACTACTTCATTCAGGCCTGTCCTACTCCTCCATCAAGATTCATGCATCAGCTATTTCAGCAGAATACAGCTTTGATCCACCTGTTTTTCACACCCTTTGCTCAGGCAGTTCCTCAGAGGAATCAAGAATGTAAAACCTCCAAGGAAACCACCATTGCCAGCTTGGGACTTGAACTTTGTGCTAGAAAAATTGACACTATCACCTTTTGAACCAGCAGCAACAGCAGACCTACAACACCTGTCGTGGAAAACTGCTTTCCTACTGGCAATTACTTCAGCAAGGAGGGTTTCAGAACTACAGGCCTTAATGGCAGTGCAACCCTTTCTAATCTTCCACCAAGATAGAGTGTCCATGAGGACTAATCCTACATTTATGCCTAAGGTGGTATCCAGAGTGTCTTTAAACCAGGCAATCCACCTGCCTACCTTCTTTCCCAACCCACAAAACAGAGGGAAAGAATACTGCATACCTTGGATGTACATAGACAGCTACGCTACTACTTGGACAGAACAAAAATAGCAGAAAGACTGACCAACTTTTCGTAGCCTATGCAACAGGAAGGGAAGGAAAAGCTATTTCCAAACAGACAATCTCCAAATGGATAGGAAATTGCATACGATTCTGTTACTCCTTCCATGGAAAGCCAATTCCACAGAACATAAGACCTCATTCTACAAGGGCAACAGCCACTACCACAGCCTTCTTACGAGGAGTGGCTACCAAAGACATTATTGAGGCGGCTACTTGGACCTCCGTGCATACATTTGCCAAGCATTATAATTTACCTCTATATTCCAGATCCCGAGCAGGGTTTGCCACTGCTGTTCTGCAAGGGATCCTAAACACACCATAATTTACCTTTATCCTCCTCCCCTAGTTGGCTATGGTATTCTACCCAGTTGTTATGACTGCAGATGCATCCATGAAGGACATAGTACAGTTTTGTACCTACCATAAATGTAGATGTCCGAATTGGATAGCATCTGCAGTCAGGAGGGGAACTCTGTGGTACTCCTAGGGTGTTTACCCTTCTAATAGCTAGCTAGTGGGGGGATTTCTTTCATGGTGTATTTGTTTGTATTTATGTACATACATGCTTATTTTTGTGTTTACCTCTATCTTTTGGAAACATTGGCATCTATCCAAAATTTTTAGCCTTCTATAGGGCTTCTGGCATCTGGGGCAAGAAACACTGAAGAAAATGGCGTCGGCTGATGCTTTTATACCCGAAGTCCAACAGAGATGGCGTCGGGTGAAGTGCGACATCAGCCGAAGCTGGACCCGGACTTTGGAATCCGGCCGACTGAAGGGCTGCCTGACGACAGGACAACCCAGTTGTTATGACTGCAGATGCTATCCAATTCGGACATCTACATTTATGGTAGGTACAAAACTGTACTTTTTGTACCTACCATAAATGTAGATGTTCGAAGATCCACATTGCTGCAGTCCAATTTACCCTCCCTCCTTCCCCTCTGTAGTTAGAGGCGGTTGTGTGGGTTGGATTGTAAATATTGTGTATATTGTATATATTGTACATATCATTAGTGCTAGGGTGGTTGGTTGTTGGTTTGTTGTCTTTGGGTTTTGACCTTTCTTGTTAGGGTCTTCTGACATCTGGGGCAAGAAAAGACTGAGGATATGACGTCGGTCATGCGCATTTGTACCCTGACGTCCTGATGTCAGTCTAATGCGCCTTGACCGACGTCAGCCTTATACTTTGATATTCGGGCCGACCGAGGACAGCGGACTACCCAAGTGTAAGGACTGCAGCAATGTGGATCTTCGAACATCTACATTTATGGTAGGTACAAAACTGTACTTTTCCACCCCACCTACACTGACTTTGCAGGGACCAGGTTCACTAATTAAACGCGAGTCCCTTGCATTGCAATCAGGACTGTATCACTGCACCATTTAGTCAGCATTTTAGCTATGTTTTTATGGTAGTATTGAAAGCATTCTCTGTTTGGGTCCCTTTTAAATAAGGGCTGTATTTTTTCAGAAAGTCTACTTAGTTCATAAAATGTAAATGAATACACTTGACTATTCATAAGTCTTCTCATCTTCAACATGTTTTGTTTTCTGTTTAGAATAATTATGTATATGTTTTTGATGGACTGCCTGAATTCCTGAACAATGGTATGATCCAGTCGGACAGGAATCTGATTGGTGCGTTCTGTGGCAGTGGAAGAAAGGAACCAGTGACAGTAGAAGCTTTTTCTGGTAATATATTTCAATTTCTGAAACAAAAACAATTATAGCGCTTGTGTCATTGTGATAATCCTTCTCAGAGCAGTTTTTGCACAGAAAAATAAGTATTTCTCTGGGACTTGTTACTCAGTCAAGATATCTCTGGATGTGCTTTGCATTGCAAGTTAGTAGAGCATACCTGCCAGTTGTCCAGGATTTCTCAGAATGTCCATATTTTTGCCTTGTATTTTTGGTTTGTCCTTCATAAAAATTGTTTTTCTGGCAAATCAATGAGGTTTGCAGTCACTACATAATGACAGACATTTGTTTCTGACT
Source organism: Protopterus annectens (assembly GCF_019279795.1). Classification (NCBI taxonomy): domain Eukaryota; kingdom Metazoa; phylum Chordata; order Ceratodontiformes; family Protopteridae; genus Protopterus; species Protopterus annectens. Next base: position 1,266,001,816 of record NC_056741.1, on the reverse strand, counting down.
TCATATTCTCCAGAAAATGCATGGTAGTGCAAAACAGGTTTTCCTAGCAGCTTTCCAAGAGCAAAATTTAAAATTGCTCTGGACTTTTTTACCTTGCCCCCCCCCCCCTATTATTTTTGGCTTTGTCTAATATTCTTGTGCTAATAGATTGAGAGGTATGTAGTAGAAGTGCATTTTTTTTCCTGAAAAGCCCATTGTGATGATATTAAAAAAATAGTACAATATAATTTTATTTCCAATGTAGAATAACCATAGCTTGCTAAAGGAGTCACTTGTGAAGGAAGTGTGCCCTTGTGTCAGATTGAAGTTCTTTTTAGCTTTCCAGCATGCATTTCCAAGGGATCTCAAGCTTAACTCTCCTTAGGCCTCAATTTGTAATTCTGCATGAGAGAAACTACTACACTACACTCCTAGCTGCACTGGACTACCTTTCTTTTTGTTTTGCATATTGTGGCCTTCAGCTGAATGTAGTCTTCATACAGCCCTCACTGCCATTTGAGTTTGAGCCCTTTAATCCGTCAGTAAGAGAATTGATAACCAGAGTATTGAAACACCTTGTCATTTTTAGGTGTTTTCCTTTTTATATGGAAAGTTTTGGAGATTTACCCTTCTGTAACCATCGTCAAGTTATTGGTGAGGAGTTGGACCAAAATAAAAGTAATGATGGGCTTCTGAGAACGGTGTGTGGAATGTTTGAGTTTGTCAGCCTGTAGCTAACATTTAGTACTTCATTCTTTCTTTGCAGGCCTACTTGTGGTGTATTATGAAGCAAATACCAATGAAAGTACTGCATTGAATGGATTTAATGCTACCTATGTGACAAATATTTGCCAGCCAGCTTGTGAGGCTACTCATGACTGTCAGGGTGGGAAGTGCGTTTGTCGAAGCCCATATACTGGCTCAAAATGTGAGCTGGAGCCTTGTCCAAACAACTGCTCTGCAGAAAAGGAAGCTGGAGTATGTAATGAGGTGAGGAAAATTTGGGTTTTAGAGAAGTCTTCTGGCATTAGCCAAATGTGTTTGTTTTGCATTCTTTGTAGAGTGCATATGTGTACGTGTGTTTGTTTGTGTGCGTGTCTCTATACACACATGTATAGCACATGTGCATATATAGAATAGGACAAATCTAGTTTATTTGATCAATGAACCAGATTGTCAGAACCCAGATGGTCGACAATTTACTTTGATCAACTAAAAGAAGGCAAACAACACCCACAAACAATGTTTTTGTAGTGGGAGCCTCCCTGCACCCCATATATACCACCTGCTAATTATATACTACTACAAAATCACACTGCAGTGGAGGGGGGGATTCTTCTATCCCCACTATACCACAATCTCAGTCAAAACAGTTAAAAAACTAAATTGTTGAACATATGGTCTTGACCTTCTGAGTTTCGGTAATCTGGTTCATTGTTCAAATGAAAGGAACCTAATAGGACACAGTATATGAGTTACACAAGCACATACTGAATATTTTTCAGTGTATAAGAAACATCGAAGTTATAATGCCAACTGTTGATCACTTGCTGTGATATGCTACTTTTGTAGAAAACTAGAAAAGCAACTCAGTTCTTTCTTTCTTTCTTACTTACAGTTGCTGGGGTTCTGTGTATGCAGAGAAGGATATGCTGGACCAGACTGTAGCATTTTTGTAGATTCAGGGAAAATTGTGTGGGAAATGCTGCAGGACTCTCAGCTGAGCGCAGTAAGTACTTTTTTTTAATTTACTGGACAGTATACAGCAGTAATGTTATATGTGTACTGGAAGTTCAGTAGCTTTTCTTTATTCCATTATGTTAACATAGTTATTATAATTGTCTTTTAAATGAGCAGTGTACAATCTTTTTAAGTAATACTTTTCTGAATGAGTCTTATCCCATCTCACTGAGGGACCAGTAGGATTCCAGCTTTAGTGCAAGCTGCTGAGTGATAACTTCAGCTTCCCAACTTTCCAGCACATCACAGCCAGCTAACATCCAAACTGTACAACATCCTTAAGATGGTAAGAGGAAGAAGTATAAAGACATGTATTTTGCAGGTGTAAATCACCCCTGCAGTCCTTATGCAAAACTGAAACACTGTATTTGCTGTTGCATATATACATGCTAATTGTAATTCCATGATCATTTATGGATAGCCATCGAGAAAGGGAGAACAGTTAGTTTTGTGTAAAACCATTCATTCCCCTTTTTCCATAGTTATGCTTCCTTAGGAAAAGCCATCTTAGAAATACACATGACTTTTGTCTTGTTTATTGTTCATAAGCTATGTACCAGTGTTAAAGCTATATGGTCATCTAGTAATGCAGACTCCAAGATTTCTGGATCAAACACTATGTCCCCAGCCCAAGAATCCATCCATTTGTTAAAGAATTCTGAGTTCTTACTTTGTCTCTAACTTAAGTGGTAGTTTATTCCATAATATCACCAATCTTTGAGTTATGCAAGAATGATGTAATTGTGTCCTCATAGTACACAAGTCAAACGTCATAGCCTGTTGTCTTTGTGTTAAACTACAGTTGTAAACGTTTGTAGCTTGTACACTAGAGCTGTTAGACTTTGTAGGAAAATATTTTACCATGGATGTAACAATAATGAGTAGTAAATAGATTTAGATATTTACATCTATTATTGTGACAATAATCTCCATGAAGTAAAATCCTCTTGGTGAATTTTTTTAAACAATAAACAGCTTTATTAAGTTAGGAGGGTGGCCTAATGGTTAAGGTGTTTGCCTTACAAACACAAGGTGCAGGGTTTGAGTCTCACAAGGGATAACTGGCTAAGCTTAAAATGGCTCGCAAGGGCAGCTAGCTTAGTACTAATCTATGAATCTATGAATCTATGAATCACTTGTGACACAGGCAGTCATGCATTTATATAAATAAAAAAACATATTGAGAATCCCAGCTGCAAGCATTTTACATCACAAACCATATTGACATAATCCTAGTTGCAAACATTATACATCACTTATTCTACTTCTTTCGGCTTTTCCCGGTTAGGGGTTGCCACAGTGGATCGTCTGTCTGCTCATGATTGGCAGTAGAGTTTTTACGGTGTTGAGTTGCCAGCCCGGCGCCCAACCTTCCAAGTAAGGCGCACGCACTCTCGCGCCTAAGGCCAATTTAGTGTGTCCAATACACCTACAGCATGTCTTTGGGATGTGGGAGGAAACCGTAGCACTGGGAGGAAACCCACGAGACCACAGGGAGGACATGCAGACTCTACACAGAAGGCACCCGAGCCGAGAATCGAACCAGAGAACCTCTTGCTGTGAGGTGACAATGCTAACCGCTGCACCACCGCAGCTGCCCATTATACATAACTTATAATCTACCCAATTATTGTCAGTCAGACGGTACATAGCTCATTCAAGTCCTGCCTTCTTTTAAACCTCATTCCTCTCCTGTATGTATTCTTCTCACAGTTTCCATTTTTTTTCCTATGTAATTTGTTCCTACCGTTTTTTTAAAGATCCCAATTCTAGTTGTTTTATTTCTGCTACTATATTCACTACTTCTAGTACAGTAGTTTAGAGTTTGATTTCCATTTTCTAGTAATTGTTTATTTTTTGGCAGCCACCATAATTAGATTCAGCAAGGCCTTGCTATGTATAGGCAGATGTTCTTCGTGTTTCACTGTTGCATTCATTACATTTGGGTTATCTGCTTGCAGGTAGCCCTCAGTCGGCCTGATTAACAAAGTCTTGGGTCCTGCGTCGGTTGCTGTCCCTTCTTCCATGCCGTCAGGTCGTCAGGGGTATAAAACATGCAGCTGACGCCATTACATCTGTCTTTCTTGCCATGCGGTGCCCAAAGCAGAAGCAGTTCACAAATGCCAGTCGGCTGACTCCTGAAATTTTCATTTTCGAGTTTCAGAACCGAAGTCTTCAAGTAAAGCTAAGTACCCCATTGGGGAAACTTTTTCTTTCTCCTTACTGATGTCAGTAAAAGTTAATAATTGCATTAGTTGTGGAAAGCAAATACCTCATGAAGATTTTCATTCGTACTGTATTCCTTGCCTAGGCCCTGACCACGACATACCTTGCTGTCGGTTTTGTGCTTTATTTAATCAGCACACTATCTGTTGTCGGTATATTTTCACCTCTAAATATTTCGGTTCTCGTTTTAATTATCCAGAAATGTCTTCGGTTAGCCATCCGACTACCGGGATTCCGAAAAAACACAAAGATAAAGACAGAGACAGGCCGCCGAGGTCCAAAACTGCTGACGGCGCTTCTCGTAAGCCAGTTGCCAGTTTGCCGGTACTCAGTGAGGCGGTTTCGCAGCCCCTGATACCCGCTACTTCTGATTCGCAGGCCTCTACTGAGACCCATTCGGAGTCTGTTATGCCACAAGATGCTTCAACTGTGGAACCCCATGGATGTCTCTACCTTGGATGGGTCCGGAGACGCTGTGCAGGCACCGCCTTCTGAGAGTGTATTCAGGCCTATGGACTTGCATATTAAACCAACGCCTCCTTCTTTACTTAGGCCTAAATCTCGATCCATGCCTAACAGGCCTCTATGCCTAAAAAAACAAATGATTAGAATGGCTGAAGATCTAGTAACTCTAATCAGGGGTAGCCAACCCCCCCTTCTAAGAGGCCTAGGACTGAAGTTGATTATGAAGCTTCTGATCAGGATTCTGTTTCTGATTCTTCTGATGGTCTGGATTTGCCCTTGTCTACTTATGAAGATTCTGATGCAGAGGACTCCATTCCCTCTGCTTCCCCTCCTGAGGAGTTTTCTTTTGGGGAAACCTTACATACTCTAAGGGAGCATTTCCAGTGGAAAAGCCAAGATTTTTCTGATTCAAAAAAGAGGCTTAGGGATTTCCTTCTCCTACCTCAGCATAGGCCTTTAGCTATTCCTCCTGTACTAGACATTGTTGATGATGCTTTTTCGGAATCTACTTTGGCCCCTGATTCCCTGCCTCCTGCTCCCAGAAAACCTGACTGATACTACAGGGTCCCTGAGTCCCACAAGTTCCTTTTTAAAAATCCTATTGCAGATCTAGAGACTATTTTCACAGGGGCCCAAGGGCATTAAGGCTTCTACTGCTAAAAATCCTACCTCTTCTGATAGAGACTCCAGGGTGCTGGATAGATGGGGTAAGAAGGTTTACACTTCTTCAGCCTTGGCCATTAGGGCTTTAAACTGCCAGTTTCATATATTAAAGTATCAGCAACATGTTATTGGACTGCTTAAACAGAAAATGATGTTGATTCCTGACAGTGTGCAAAATAAAGAATTACAGGATTGAATGCATTCTGCTGAACAAGTTGGAAAACATACTTTGCAATGTGGTTTTGATTCATTAGAGGCCTCTTGCAGGGCTGCTGTTACTGGGTCTGTGCTCAGAAGGCATGCTTGACTTAAGGAGCAATCTTTGCCTGATCATGTTAAAACTAAATTGTTGGATGCTCCTTTAAATCAGGACCGCCTGTTTGGCAACAAGGCTGAGGAAGTTCTTAAAAAGATGGACGATAAAGCTAAATCTATGCAAACTGTGAAATATTTTTTACAAGTTCAGCCTCCTAGATTTAGTAGGCACTGGCCCTCTAAGAATTGCTCCTTTCCAGCCCCTTCCAGGTCTTCTCAAGCCAAACCCAGACACAGCAAAAATCCCAGGTTTCAGTCCCAGGGGACACACACAACTAAGCAGTGGGAGGCCTCCACTTCCATATCTGGGAATAAGACTCCCCCCTATGGTAAACTGTCTCAATGACTTCCTTTTAAAATTTCCAAGCACTTATCAACTGACTGCCCCTTTGGGGGGAAAGATTGCTCTTCATGCAAAGAATTGGGAGCTCATTACCCAGGATAAATGGGTTTTAAATATAGTTTCCCAGGGATACAGATTTCACTTCCACATGTTGCTAACACCAAGCGGGTGGCTGGACCTACCCCCAAATCAGTGGGCAGAGGCCCAAAAACAAGTACTTTCTGTCTTAAGCATGGGGGCTATTCAACTGGTACCAGAAGAGGAAAAGAGACTAGGTTTCTACTCAAGACTTTTCCTGGTACCCAGAAAAGACAATTCATGGCGTCCTATCCTGGACCTGTCTACTCTAAACACCTTTTTGGCGATTCCAAAATTCAAGATGATGACTCTTCAGTTACTTCCTATGCTAGGCAAAGATGCCTGGTTGGCAGCACTAGATTTAAAAGAAGCATACCTGCACATCCCAATCAGGGAATCTTGTAGAAGATACCTATGCTTCAAAGCAGGCTACACGCAGTTCTCTGCACTGCCCTTTGGCTTATCTACTGCACCCAGGGTATTCACAAAGTGCCTAGCTCCAGTTATTGCATTTTGCAGGCAAAGAAATATTCAAATATACCCATACCTGGACGATTGTCTAATTCAGGCAGAAAGCCAGGACATACTTTTGAATCATCTGGCCTTTGTACAAAGGGTTCTAACTTGTCTGGGGTACACCATAAACGAAAATAAATTACACCTGGTACCCTGTCAACAAATTATATTCCTGGGAGCAAGCTTGAATGCAACTTCCCAGATGGCATACCTCACACCAGAGAAAAATTCATTTGACAGCCTACTTCAAACAAGTAGCTACAAAAACCCTGCTATCTGCAAGACAAATACTGCAAGCCTTGGGGTTCATGGCCTCCTGCATTCTTCTAATTCCATATGCAAGACTGCATATGAGGAAACTACAGTGGTGTCTAAAAAGCGTATGGTGTCAACATTTTCAAGACCTAGAAACAATGATTCCTATCATACTTTGTTTACGCCTAGAGTTCCTTTGGTGGGCAGAGGCCTGCCACCAAAAGAAGGGACTTCCTTTCACACCACCCCCTGCCACCCAAGCCCTAACAACAGACGCATCAGACTACGCATGGGGGCTCACCTGGCAGGGAAGTGCATTCAGGGCAAATAGAACCCATGTCAAATGCACCTGCATATCAATCAAAAAGACATGTTAGCTGAACAGAATGCTCTGACAGCCTTCAAGGGCCACATTCTTCCAGGACAACTAATGGTAAAGACGGACAACACCACTGTTATTTGGTACATAAACAAACAGGAGGGTACACATTCTTACCCCCTCTGCAGACTAGCCATGGCATTGTGGAACACAGCCTTGAGCTACCAAGTGCACCTACAAGCTCAATTCCTGCCAGGAAAATTAAATACACTGGCAGACAGGACTAAGCAGAAACCTCATGGACCCACACGAGTGTAAACTGGAGCCAGGGATTTTCTATATGTTGACAAACAAGTGGGGGAGCCCAGATATAGACCTGTTTGCCTCTCCCCAGAACTACCAATTGGACAAATTTTGCACACGTACTCCCCATAAACAAGCCTGGAAAGTGGATGCTCTGTCCTTCAGCTGGAAAAACCTATCAGTCTATGCCTGCCCCCCCTCTGCCTCAGCTCTCCAAAGTACTACTAAAAATCAAGCAGGACAAACCAAGGATGATTTTGATTGCTCCAGACTGGCCGTGCCAACACTGGTACCCCCTTCTGCACAGTTATCTCCATGGCACCTGCCTCAGACTCCTTCCCTGCTGTCTCAGCAGGAGAACCAGATTCTGCACCCTCAACTTCTAACACTGAACCTTGCAGCCTGGCTAATTACTTAATCTCTCCTTTACCATCCCTTAGCAAACCTGTGATGGATATCATTTTAGAGGCAAGGAGGCTAGTACTAGAAAATCTTATGCTGAAAAATGGAAAAGATTCTGTGCCTGGAATCAATCTCAAGGGATGAGCACAGCAGCACCCAATTTAGGGCCTGTCTTTATCCATCATTAAAATCCACGCCTCAGCCATTTCAGCTCATTATAACACTGAACCTCCCCTCTTCTCTCATCCACTGCTCAAGCAGTTCCACAGAGGGGCCAAAAATTTGAGACCACCCAGGAGAGCTTCAACCCCAGTCTGGGACCTTAACGTTGTCTTGGAGAAACTCATGCTACCTCCCTTCGAGCCAGCTGCTAAAATTTCTTTCTTGGAAAACAGCTTTCCTTTTAGCAGTCACTTCAGCTAGAAGGATATCTGAATTACAGGCTCTTATGCAGTGGAGCCTTGGTGTCCCTCAGAACCAATCCATCCACCATGCCCAAGGTGGTATCCAGTGTGGCTCTTAATCAGTCCATTCATTTGCCAACCTTCTTTCCCAATCCACAGAATAAAGGGGAATGGATACTGCATTCCTTAGATGTGCACAGACAACTTAGATTCTACTTGGACAGGACTAAACCTCAAAAGAAATCTGAACGACTGCTGGTGGCATTTGCTGCAGGGGCAGAGGGGAAGACTATTTCAAAGCAAACCATTTCTAAATGGATAAACCATTGCATTCATTTCTGCTATAAGCACCATGGAAAAACTATCCCCCAGGGGATCAGACCTCACTCCACCAGGGCTGCATCTACCTCTACTGCCTTTCTCAGAGGCGTCCCTACCAGGGACATCCTAGAAACTGCTACCTGGACTTCTGTACATACTTTCACCAAACATTATCATTTGCCAATTTTCTCTAAATCCAGAGCTTGCTTTGCCACTGCAGTCTTGCAGGGTCTTATAGCTGGCCCTAATGCTATCTAAATTCCACCTCCCAACCATAGCTTTGGGAATCTACCCAAATGTAATGACTGCAACAGTGAAACACAAAGAACATAGTACAGTTGTGTACACTTACTATAAATGTAGATGTTTGAGTGTATTCACTGTTGCAGTCCTGGTTACCCTCCCTCCAGCCCCCTAACTTCTTTTGACTATACCTCTACTTTCCTTTACTATGCTTAAAAGCCTTTTTGGTGAATTTGCTTTTTTGTTGGAGGTATATCTTTGTACTTTTATATTTAATTGCTTCCTATTAGGGGGGGCACCTGACATCTGGGGCAAGAAAAACTGATGTAATGGCATCGGCTGCATGTTTTATATCCCTGACGACCTGACGTCATAGAAGAAGGGACAGCAACTGATGTAGGACCCAAGACTTTGTTAATCAGGCCGACTGAGGGCTACCTGCAAGCAGATAACCCAAATGTAATGACTGCAACAGTGAATGTACTCGAACATCTACATTTATGGTAAGTGTACACAACTGTACTTTCTGATTCTGTATCATGGCTCAGAAAAAAACAGTTGCATAGTTACACCAATTTGCTCACCCAGTGTCTCCAACAGAGTAGTCTGCTGGGAGTTTTTAAAATCTGCCAACTCGTTATACTCTGAGAAAATATGTTCCCAGTTGCATCTTTCTTCCTCATCACACCTCCAACATTTGCTATCTTCCTGAGGAAAAATACTGTGGGGTCTACTTGAGGTATAAAAATATCTATGTAAACATTTCCAAGCAAAAATCCTAAATCATCTGGATTTTGTTGCATATTTGGGAGGCGTACATACATCCCCTACAGTGTTTCTTTGTGAATTGTTTAGCTAGTCTCTTCCCAATCCTTTTTAACCCTCTCTGATTGTTATAGTTATCATGCAGTATTTTATATTCTCTACTAATTATCTCCTTTTTTAACATCAGCTTCTGTTCTAGACTCTACTAAAAATTCTACCAGTGCTGGTCTTTAGTTTAGGATCCCCTATTTCTTTCTCTTTGCCTATACTCTGATATCAGTCCTTGATAGGGAAGGCAGTCTCTAACCTGCAGCCCTTATAAATTCTTGGTGCCTTCCCATTCTATTACTTTTCCATCTCTAATTCCTTGCCCCCTGTACCGTGGTTCCTTTACCTGTTTTCTCCAGTAAATTCCAGCCCCTTCTTGCCTATTTTCTGCATTCTTAAGTACAGTCCTCCCTATCGGCAGAATCTTCTTTCTCTATTCCCATGTTGGCTTAGTTCTTAGAATACCTTGTGCTACTTTATGAATACAATATTCTGTATGATTATTGTTATTCTCCTTAAAGATCTGCGTCCAAAATCACAGTCTTTCCTTGTTTCTTCAGCTTCCCCCCCTATTTCATCATAATCCCTTTTTACTTTGAATTATAGGTTTTGCTTGTGCTATGTATAGGATCCTTAAATGTGCAGCTCTGAAATACACCTTTAAATTGGGTAATCCCAGTCTGCCTTATTCTGTTTGGAAGAATCAGCTTATCCCACTTGACTGTTGTCATCTTCCCCTCCCAGATAAAATCCTTCAGCTCTTTATTAATTGCTGTCCAGAACTACTCTGGTTGATAATTGTATGCCTGAACTATGTATAAAACCAAATGAACTAAAACATTTCAACTGCTTGTATCTTTCTATCCATATCCATATAACAGAGCTGCCAGTTTCTTAGTTTTTGTGTTATCTTTTGTTTAGTCTGTTCTCAAATATCCTTAGCTGCCACACTGGAATCATTTTATCATGTCCCCATAAATATAGAAATTGCTGAACTAATTTGTGTGGGGATACATAATTTACCACCATTGCCTTTGTTTTAGCTTCATTAATTTTGTTTCCCAAAAAGATTTGAAACCGTCTCAAAATGATCCACAGCACTATAATGTCCTTTTTTGGTTTTTGTCAGGTATATAATAATATAATCTGAAAATAGCGCCAACTTTTCTAGACAATCATACCAGTTATAACTTTGAGTTTCTGAGTCCCTTATTTTCTTTGCCAATAGTTCTAAATGTAATGCAAATAACAAAGGGAAAGAGGACAACCCCTACCTGATTCCTCTGGTCAAGCAAAAATTGTAAGAGGACCCCCACCCACTTTAATGTTCACCTCCAATCCCTCATATAGCCTCCTAATCAACTTTATAATTTTATCAGGAAATGCAAATACCTCCATTGCCCTGCTCATAAAGTCCCAGCTTACTCTGTCAAATGCTTCCTCTGCGTCAAGACCCACAAACAACAGTGGTTCCCTCTGGATCATCAGTGTTCTGTTAATGTTGTCAGATGTTTGCGTCCTCTCACAAAACCACACTGATACATATCTATCAATTTTGGCATCACTTTTACCATTCTTTTAGCCATTATAGACATAAACACTTTATAATTATGGTTTAGTTTAGTATTGAAGTGGGCCTGTGTGAAGCTGGATCTGATGGGTCTTTACCTTCTCTAGGTATTACAGCTGTCACCACTTTCTTCAGGTTATTGGTAATTCTCATAGGTTGGTACTAGGCTATCGGCCCTAGGGCCTATGCAAGCCTAGCCATAACAATTCCCTGGATATTTCTTCCCACAATATTTACTTCTCTGGGCCCCTGTCTAGCAGGGCAACTGACATGATCCCCGGGGTGAATTTCCTATCTCCCATGCAATCATCAAGGTTCCTTTTGAAGAGGGCCAATGAGGCTCTCTGTTTGACATGTATGGACAGTCTATTCCAGAGTATGGGGAATCTCTGTGTCATGAACCTATCCCTCCAGCATGTTTGGTTCATTGTGATGACAAGGTTTAGATCTTTGGAGCATGTGGCTCTGAGGGATTGGGATTTCTTTAAGTGGAGCATGTCCAACAGCTCAGGGTTTGACATGGCCTTGTATGTTAAGCAGAGATTGCCTCTGAGTAGATGATATGCCACAAAGTATAGCTGGAGTTTTTTTAGACGGTCAGCATATGGCATTTGCTTTAGGCCTGTGATTCTTTTAGTGAGGTATTTCTGTGGCTTTTCCAGCTGTTGCAGATGTCTTGTGAGGTACATACCAAACAAGGCATTATACTCTATAATGGGTCTAATGAGGGATGAGTACAGTGGGACACTGACCTCCTTTTTTCTGGATGAAAAGCCCTTAGTGATGAGGTGTGCCACATAGAAGGATTTCCTGACTGTTGTGGCAATGTGGTTATCGAAAGTGAGACCACTGTCCACTTGTGTCCCTAAGTCTCTCCTCACACTTTCGATGTTTAGCTTCCTGCCACCTATGTGGTAATTCAGGTACATGTTGTTTTCCAAAGGGGATAACTATACATTTCTTGGCATTAAGCTTGAGCTCATGGCTCTGGCACTAGGCATCTGTCTCTGTAAGGCCCTTTTGCAGAATATCCACATCATTTGTGGATTCAATAATGGCTTCCAGTTTGCAGTCATCTGCAAACTTTGTTAGCCAGAGTCCCTTAGTGTTGGCCTGTACTTCAGAGAAGTAGATGCCAAACAAGAGTGGTCCCAGGACTGAACCCTGAGGTACTCCACTTGTCTGGAGCTGGATTTGGAGTTGGCTACTTTTACAGACTGGGTTCTGTCACTAAGCCAGTTGGCAACCCATCGAGTGATGTAGGGATTTATGCCCAGCTTATTAAGTTTTTCTATGATTCCAGAGTGGGGGGTGGTGTCGAAGGTCTTGGCGAGGTCCAGATAGGCTGTGTGGACCACCTTACGCTCGTCCACAGCTCTGGAGACTGATTCGAAGAAGTCAGTCAGATTCAGGAGACAGGATCGGTCCTTCACAAACCCAAACTGGGTGGGGGTCCAGTGTTTGAAGGTTGCCAATGTCTTTGTTTATAAGTTCCATGATAATGCGTTCCATGCCCTTGCAGATCAGGCTTGTTAGACTGATGGGACAGTAGTTCCCGGGATCCAAGGCAGATCCTCCCTTGTGGAGCGGGATAACTGTAGCTGTGCACCACTCAGTGGGCACAAAACCTGAGGTGAGGCTATGATTAAACATGACACTTAGGTGAGGTGCCAGTTCATTTTGTAGTTCATGTAGTACACAGCCTGGCTGTCATCTGGTCCCATGGATGCTGTATTCTTAGCTTTGGAGAGTGCGGTTTCTACCTGTGTGGTCATGATTATCGGAATTTGGCAATCTTTTGGTATTGAGATAGGCCCTTTAGGGGGTGAGAGGGGTGTGAAGTTGGCACTAAATCGATCTGCCAGGATACTGGCAATATCCTTGGGATCAGAATATTTAATGCCATTCTGTTGTAGCTCAGAGCAGATCTTAGCATTGCCATTTAGATTCTTGACATAGTTATAGAATGCCTTGTGGTTGTCTTTGGAATCTTTGGCAATTTTATTTTCGTAACTAGCTTTTGAGGATTTTATGAGGGATCTCAGCTTCTTACTGAGGCTGGTGAGAGAGTTTTTTGCATCCTGGGATTTTCCTCTTTTCTGCAACAGTTTCTTCCTTCTGTTGTATAGTTTGTTTATAGCAGGGGACCACCAGATTGGCTTCCTTTTTTTGGAGAAGAGCATCTTGGTTCTATTTGGGATGGCACAATTCATGCACGAGTGGATGTGCTCGTACAGTGCCTTAGTGTAGGATTCTGCAGTCGAACTTTCAGATCTCATCTGCGTGGGTGTTGTGAAGTTTGTCACTTCTGACTTCAGTAGCATGAAGTTGGCTTTGGAGAAGTTTTTTAAGGAGGTTTCCTTACTGGGGAGTGGAGGTGGGATGTGGATGTCAAAGGTGATTTGCTTATGGTCAGACCTGACCAATGAGGGGGTGACCACTGGTGTGGAGCATCTGTCTCCCATGTTGGTAATGACCAGGTCTAGGATATTGGAGCCCTTGGTGGGACAATGAATTAGTTGATCCAGGACGTTGGAATTTATGAATTCCAAGAACCGTTGGGAAAAGGAGTTGGTACCCGAGTAGTTTCCCAATTAATGGCAGGAAATCACCCAGTATTAGGGTGTTTGGTTGTAACTTAATATTTTCCAGTATGTTTAGAAAGATGTAGTGAGAATCTTGGGGCATGGTGGGGGATCTGTAGCAAGCTACAATTTGGATTGCAGTCTTACCTAGTGTTAGTTGCACCTGGAGAATTTCAGATGCATTGTGTTGAGCAACTAGCCTGGAGGTGTGAATATTCCTGGTGAATATGGACACTCCTCCACCTTTAGTGTTTCTGTCTTGGTTTTGTGGCCGAAAAGTTTGGTAAGAGTTGTAGCCTGGTATTGCAACGATGCTCTCTGGAGCCTTGAACCAGGTCTCAGTTACTGCACAGATATCGATGTTCTCCATTTTTAGGAGTGCCTCAAGAGAGTGCATTTTGAGGTTTAGACTTCTAGCATTGAGTAGCATTACCTTCAGATTTTGCATGCTTGTATCTGTTACGGTGGTGGTTTTATCCTTTGAACCTTGCCTAAAAAAGGCACTATAGGGGTGGCAAGAGCTTTAGCCAGTAACCTGAATCCCAGGGGTGACAGGTGCAAGACCATCTCTGGCAAAGCATTGCGGTTTGTCGATCATGTCTTCCCAGGCAGACAAATACTGGATCCCCTTTGAATGACACCAGAAGCTTAGCCAATTGTTGAAGTCAATCATTTTGTCCTTATACTGTGGTATCTTTCTGGGCGAAGGCAGGATGCTACTCATGGCTAGGGTCATACCTGCCTGGGTCACATGATCCAAGTGCTCTTCCATGTCTCTTTTCATGTAGTCCAGGGAGGTACATCTCAAGTCAATCACTCCAGCATGGACAATGACAGAGTCGTATTTGTACTTGTTGTGGAGTGATTTGAGTGCATGCGTTATGTGGTGGATCCTGGCACCTGACAGGCAGCTGACTGTAATTTTCTCCTTGTTCAGCCTGGTGAGTGGGACATCAGTGTGCCTAACTATACAGTCACCTATGACTAAAGTGTTGGGTACATTGTCTTGCCTTAGGGGCTGTTGTTGGGTGGCACACCGGTGTTGTGAGCTGTGTGTCACTTTGGTTGTGACTGGTGTTTGTTTGCGTTTCGGCTTTGGAGGTCCTTGTTGCTTGGGCAGGTTAATGTTAAGGGCCTCAGCATATGTGGGTTTAGTGTTGCTATGTGTGAGTGTTGATGGTGTGGGTTTTAAAGGGCTATGAGTTGCTTTAAGTGTAATGCAGGTGTTAACCTTCTCCTCTTGACTGGCCGGAGAGAGCTTTGCTTCCAGTTCGGCTATGTAAGTCCATCTCTCGCAGGTTGTAGTGTTGGGTGGTAGGAGGAGAGGGTTGTCTGTGTACATGAGGCAGTTGCCGCACTGCCCCAGTATGCCCAGATTCACCAGGTGGACAGGAGAAATCACCAGAAGCTGACCCTTGGACATGCCTGTTCTTTTTTGTAAAGTTTAAGAGCTGTTTTCTCTTACCTTTGCAAGGTACTTTGCAATTATAGACTGTTTAGTGCCTATGATTAATTTTTCCTTATTGACAAGGAGAGCTGAGTGCTTGAATCAGTTTCAGGCTTCCTAGTGCTTTCTTGTAAAGTGTAAGAGCTGTTTTCCCTTACCTTTGCAAGGTACTTTGCAATTATAGGCTGTTTATTGCCTATGATTGATTTCTCCTTATTGACAAGGAGAGCTGAATGCTTGAATCAGATTCAGGCTTCCTAGTGCTTTCCAGCAGGTTCTAGAGCAAGTGCTAGTCACAGGGGTTCAGATTTTAGTGCTACTACTGAGAAACCAGCTAGTTCTAAGGGAAAATTTGAAGAGCAGACTTTCTGCCACCTGGAATAGTTTAACTGTTGCCTTGCAGTGCTGCACGATGTGAAAAATGTGCAAACACACGCGTTTTTAAGCCAGAAAGTTGAAAGGGATAGAAATCAGCCCAAAAAGACTAATAAAATTACAATTTCAGAGCTGGAAACCACTCCTCTAGCGTTAGGCAGTACAATCCTCACCAGTGCCACTGGTAAGCAGTAGGACTTCCCTCTACCACAGCAAGGTCTGGATAGCTCTGATCACAGAAAATAAAGTCCTGAGACAAGCAAAGCCTGGGATATGGACTGGCTAGAAAAGGTGGGAAACGAGCAAACAAGATATTATTTTTTTGTTGTTGAAACAGGCTAAACAATGCAATAATACAGTAAATAAACACAGAAAAGGCTAACACACTTGAGTGTGTAGTCTTAAACAGTAAATGCAATTAAAACTCTACAAAATTAGCAATTTCAAACTTTTTAAATGAAGCAAGGCAAGTGCACAACTGAAAAATGATTTGAGGCAGTATTACAGCAGAATAAGTAGCTAGTCTACATATACAGAGAAGTCTATATATACAGAAAATCAGCTAAAACACACAAACACTTCAGATGCAGTGCAACCTAGAGTACTTGAGTTGTAGCAATATTAAGGCAATTACAGTTATAATAAATGCTCTAAAATATACTCTATATTACCAAAATGTTTGATTAGCACAGTCAGAACCAAGGAGATTCAGGCAAAAATTTTTTTTTTTTTTTTTGGAAGGGAAAAAGGAGAAACAGAAGGCCTTATCAAATGTTTTCTCTGTATTAGGTAGAATGAGCTAATGACACTAGACTGGGAGGAGTATCCCAGATCAGATTTACAGTAGGGGCAGGCAACTGCAAAGCCACCAAGTATAACAGCAAGACACCAACAGGGAGGGATGGTGGGGACAATACAAAAGCTATTAGCCTACAGTCAGTAAGCACTACAGAAAGCCACAAAATGAAAGCTTTTAAACAGATAAAGGAGCAATGAGACTCTACAGGATGCTTTTTTTAACTGCAAACAAATCAGTTACCCATGCAGATTAGTTAATAGCAATAAAAATACACTCAAAAACTGTGCAGCAGGCAGTAAAACGTGTTATATATAAATTGCTAGAAACAATAATCAGTATAAATAATTGAAAAAAACAGGATACTTGTATATCTCAGCTAACTGTTAAAACCTTCCAGATCTTTATTAGTTTTTTCCCTCCTAGCTTCCAAACTTCCACAGGAATACCATCCATTCCTGGGGACTTTCCTATAGATTGGTTATACATCACCATTTTTATGTCCTCCTACCTGTTAATAATTGAGCCTCATCTACCTCTAACCTTGGCATATTTTAATTCTTCCATAAACATTTCCATTTTGTACTTTTTCTTGATTTCCATATTTCTCTACTTTATAGAGATTTTCATAGAGTTTCCAAAGTATTTCTAGTACCTGTACAGGATCTCTTGTTACATTCCATGTTATAGGCTCCCTGAGTTTGGCAAAAGCCCTTTCTATTTTCTGTTGTCAAAGTTGTTGTGCTAAAAGTTTTTGTGCTCTAGAGTTATTATCAGAAGACAGTTGCTTAACAGCAATCTTTCTAAACTCGTGCATATTATAGAGGGTAATATATTATTTTTTGTTTAGCATTTTGCAGTTGTTCCTCTTCTTGTTCTGTGAGATTCCCTGTTTTGCAATACTTTAACATTTAGCAGTCACTCTAAATATTTTTTGTTACTTAACTATCTTTCCGTTTTTTATTTCCACCATATTTTAAAACTCCACCTTAATTTTATCCCACTCCCTAGCTATATTTTCAGAAATAAGTTGAACTTTTATACAGTTTCTTGTCGTATCCATTTGAGCCTATGTCACATCTCACAGAAGTTTTTATTTTATTGAAAGCCCTCAAACAAAAAACAAACGCACACCCAATATTCCCGTAAACCCTATTAACTTAATACTAACACAGAAAGCTGTGTACATCTTCAGATATTGAAGTTTTACGCTCCTAATAGGAACAAATTTTCCAAACTGGCATCCACACTGCAGACTTGAATTAACCTAAATGAAAGGTTAACCATGCTAAGATGCGTGGCACAGCCTGTGCTTATACTAATTGCAGTCTGTGTCTTATATCTTCCCCCAACTGGGAAAACACCTGTTCTTTCAGAGAACATTATCTCCTAGCCAGTTTGTCTTTTTTTTTCCTAGCCAATTTCTTTTTATTGGATTGTAGCCAATTTCTCTTCAGCAGATTGTCCCCATGGAGACACGAGGAACCAGGTACAGAATTGCTAAGTATATGTTTATTTGCTTGAAAAATGCCTTTGAATATTCAATATTCTTTTTCATTTACTTGCTTTCTCTTAAAACTTGTTACTAGATCAAGCTAAGGGCCTTAATCCAGTTATTCCCACGGATTCATGCAAGAATGAGAAAAGCAGTTTTGTTTTTCTTTGTTATATTTTTTTAACCAGATTTTTTTTTTACATTGCAGTGCCTGCATTTCTTAAAAATAAATAAGGCGAAAGAGAAGACGAGAGAAAAAACAGGAGCACATGTTTACAGTAGTATCCCCTTTACCCTTAAAAACACCTGAGAAAACTTAACTTTATCGCATGCAAAGAAAATCAGGCACTACAAAAATAGTACCATTAATAAAAAATTGTTTTACTTGTGACTTTCTCCCTCTTCTTCCTCTCCCTTAAGAATTTTTGCGAACATTCATGACATGAAGTAGGGCATATACTTGAGTCCCCCACAAGTCCAAAGTAGTCCAATACTTCCAGATTTTCTTGTTCTGTCATATTTCACAAATGTAATTATTGCTTTGTAGTCCCACATTTGTTAATTCCCAAGTTACTGGTTTTATTCCTGCTCATCTCCATCTCCCAAAATCCTGCCTCTCCTTCATTTCCAATTTAATCTCGATTCTTCTAGTCAACTCTCGTGCTTGCTTCCTTCTCTCCAGCATTTTCCATTGGAACATTAGAAAAGGTTTCACTGGCACAGTCTCTCTCTGGTCTTTATTACCAGAAGAAGAAGAAGCAGAATCTCCTTCTGTTTCACAGCTCACTTTTTGTTGGACAAATTTCCTCCTTAGTGTATACTTCAGCAAAAAATGTTTTTTGTCCCTCAGGGAAGAATGTTTTGAAGCTAGATGGGTACCACAGTTTGAATCTCACGCCTGCGTCTTGACATTCCCTGAGTAGTGGAATAAATTTAGTCCTTTTCTACCTGTTATACAACGAGTAATCATTCTCCATAAATACTCTATCTCCCACTTTTAGTACTTTGTCATTCAGTCACAGTTTTGTCAGAATCAAGTCCTTCTGCTGGTCGGATTGCATCTTTACTATTAAAGGTCTAGTTTGCTTTCTCAGAGCCAGTTTGGTGCATACACATGATGTGCCTTTTCAGTTAACAACTTCTGCTGTGGAGTACAAAGTCCAGTTGCTTATTTCTGCTTTCATAAAATTAATAGTCTGTTCCTTCCTGCTTTTCTCGTTCAACTGAAAATCTCAGGTTTTCCCTACATGCTTTGTCCTCTTAATTCTAATATTTTTTTGAAACAGCTCTTCTTGTGCAGTCTCATACTCTGCTAGCCTTTTCTTCATTTCAGCCTCTGATTTTTGCAGTGTTATCACTTCATTTAAATATCTGTTTAAAGCGTCTTCCATTTTTTTTCCAACTTTTTGTTGTTTGAGTTGATATGCTCCATCATTGTTTCACTTATTTTAACCAGGTCTGTATGTAGTTGTCTTTTGTTTTCGTCTAGGTTACTGGAGGTCATGTCTGGTGCTTGCAGTACTTTTCCCTGTTAGTGTTTTTTCCTCACCTTTTGTAGCAGATTTTCCTTCAGGTCCTGTGTATTTCTTTTTTCCTGGTATCCAGGCAATGTGTTACTAAAATTTACCCAGAAACACAAAAGTCCACTGGCCTTCTCTGCTGAATTTCTGTTTTCACACTGGGAGAGCTAGAATTAAGCTGTTAATCAGTGTGCAGTCATTTTGGAAGTCCTTGGTGAATTTTCTTTCTTCTCTCTCAAGATGATTCAACTTACTTTCTTGCATTGTATGTACAAACAAATGTTATTGTACTTAGAATGGTGTACCAGATGTTTCATATATTAAAGTAAGACTCATCTCTTGTGTTAAGATTTTTAAAGATGTATTCCATTTACCGCATAGTTTTGTTACTCATCAGTTGATCATGTGTGTCAAAGAAAAGATTAGCCATCATGGTTATTCCTGGGTCTTTTTATCGGGTTGCTTTCTTTAGTGGAAATTTTAGTAGGTACACAGGCGAGCCTTTGCAAAATACGTTATGTTGTAGTTGCCATAAGTAAAATGTATACCTACTTGTGTGTCATATAACGTTCAATATCAGATTTATTTTTAGCAATGAACCCAGTCTTATAATCATTTGCATACTTATTTGGCCAACATGTTTTACATCTAGGAATGGAGGCAAATACAGAATTAAATAGTGTCAATCCAGGAGCTGAGCCTTGTGGAACTCCAATCGGAGGAGAGTCGGAGCTTATGCTGTGTAGGGTTATGCACTGGGATCTGTCAGTTAACCACAACATAGTCCATTTTACCAAGAATATATTTGCCTTTGCCTTGATAAAGTTTTGGTAGATTACATAGTGAGGAAGGGAGTGCAAGTCCTTGGCTAAGTCTGAGAAAATTACTGCACATAGGATCTAGGTCCAGGGCCGTAGTAATTTGAACATTAAAGCTTAATAAGCTGGTCTACTTAGATATACCCTTTACAAAGCCATGTTGATAAAAGTCCAAAATGGTGATATCTGTTGTTGCTCCCCAGCACATCAGTAATGCATCTTTCTAAACATTTTCCCAGAATGGAAGTGAGACTAGTAGGTTTATAATTGTTTGCATTATTTTTATTACCTTTTTTTATATATTGGCTTTAGAAAATGCTTTTCCATGAACTGGGAACAGTACCTGTTTGTGACAGCTTATTAAATATTAAGTGTAATATCAGCCATAGGTCTAGCAGAAATAGGTCTCTAGGTTGTTATTCCTTGGAATGTGCAGTTCTCACACAAATGTGACCCCTCTTGTCTAATTCCTCCTCCTACTGTGGTTAAGTTATGCATGATTAGATGGAGTAAGTTTGAACTAATAGGTAGCTGTTCTTGAATATAGAGTTAGATCCTGGGATGCTTAATATGCATATCCTCCAGTTTAATGTGGTTGCAGTCGTACTGCAACTGTAGTACCAAGAATGCTGGCTTTCTTTTCAGGGCAGCTATATATTGAAGTGTGATTCTGAGTGAGACTCTAGCAGCTGATGACGTCATATGAAGGGGGGGAGCTGCAGAAAGCATCTGAATGGGTGGGTTTCTATTACAGAAGTGACCATCAGCTATGATTATAAAACATATAAGGTCATTAGACAGTGCCTCAGTATGTACTTATTCATTGTAGACACTTTACTGGCTATAGTCATCTTAGATGATTGACTGCAGTCAGCAGGGCTGTCCTTAAGTAAACTGGAGCCTCAGACAAAAAGTTTCATGGGGCCTTCCTGTTGCACATTAGACTCTCCTTATTTTCCCTCATGCTGGCTCCATACTATTCAGATTACTGCTTTCTTTTTTTTCACATTTTGTCTTGCTTTTTAGCACCCCATGTTTTTCACAGTCCTTAAATGAATGACCAATACTCTACTGTAGTAAGTGTAAAGGAAGTAACTGAATTAAGCTGGGGAGGTCTGGGTTCACTAGGTCCAAGAATTTATAGGATTCTAAATGTTCTGAGGTGCATCTTGGAGATTTTTTCCAGCCTTTTGATGTAATGATGACCTGAACAAAATCATGATTAAAGATATAAATTATGTTGTACTTTTTATTTCTTTCAATGAAAAATAACTTGTGTCTAAAGCTTAATTATCAAAGTTAACACAATATTAACTCCCCCCCCCCCAAAAAAAAAGCCCATAAAATCAGTTACTTGGTGGGATATGTAAATCTTGTCTGGGGATAGTGGCTTTCTACCCATCCAAAATATACTTGCATCCTGTATACATTTCTTGTGTTAAACTGTAATGAAAGTAAAACCACAAATTGCCAGAGGCATATATTATACAGGTGAGGGTCTGGAAGAATAAACCAAAGCAAGTAAATAAAACCCAAACAGAGACCAGGAGTATATACAGGCTTCACACAGAAGGAACTACAGCCAAAACTTGACCAGAGATCAGGCATTTGTTAGAAGGTACTGCTAGTTTATTTAACATCCTGCCAGAGATAATTTATTGCACACATCCTACCTAGACTGCCACAGACAGACACTTGTTGAGTATAATGCTGATTGTATGACTGTGATGAAAAGTAAAAAAGTTATGGCCAACTTTCTACTTTCATCCCCCCACCACCACCACCACCACACACACACACACACACACACACACACACACAGTCATTTTCATCACAGTCCCCTTGCTCATGATTACAGCCACTTTGAATGTGTACACTTTAGGTATATGATTGTATTAAAAATAGACATAGTAAAGTATTCCAGCTGGCTTCATACAAATGCAGACTACTTTTGCAAGCAGGAGTGACTGTTTAACTCAAAAAAAATGGCAACAGAGTCAATCACTGTCATACAGAAACACCCATAATTAAAACCAGCTTTATTGACTGTGTGCACCTCAAATATCAGAATATAACAAAAGTAATAACAATTGGCTGTAGTAATTTATTGTAAACTCCCCCCATACACACAGATGTGCGCATCAGTTACAACCACTTGTATGACTATGAATGTATGTCTCAGGTGGTTAATCGTGTTCAAATGAATGAATAAATGCATAAATAGCTGCCACACAAGAATTTATCTTCTCAGCTCACTGCTGTCAGTATACATTGTAATACACATGTACACCTAAAGTTTCAACCTCTTAGGTCAAAAATCAGGTAGAAAGCAGAAAAGTAATGGGGGGCAAAGGACCAAATCTGTGCCAACTATTGCCTTTTTATACTTAGAAACTTGTTAGTATAACAAGCTGTGCGTTGTCATGCTTTTTTGAAGGCTGTTAAGTCTGAAAGGCAGATGTCTGTCATTATTTAGTGCCTGCACTTCTCATTTGTTTATCTGTTTACATTTGTTAACTGGGGCAAAGCACTGGTAGAAATGGCCAGTTTCAGTCTCAGCCCAGGAAGGTATTAACGTTTGACAGTTACATAAGAGGTGAAGTATGCATAATTATTAATTACTGAGAATAAATATGAATTTCTGTAGTCATAAAAACAGTTGAGCAGGTTTATGATAAAACATGCATTGTGTATGCAGATATATATATATATATATATATATATATATATATATATATATATATATATATATACAATAATATGTATTTTAATAGAGAATTATATAGATGGCTGAGATTACTTGGCAAACATACCTAGAGTTTGAATTACTTCAGCAGTGCATTAGAATGACAAGTTTTAAGTAAGGAAGAGTTAAAGCAGAGAGAATAGGGAAGATGTCAATATATGGGAGTATGTCTTGATTGGGTTATATGATATGTGATGATATAGTAGCATTTTATAATTTTCAGGAGGTGTATTTTCAATTAAGAACCAAATTTGCCAGGGAAAAAAATGAACAGACAAAAATATGAGGCAAAAAAAAAGTGTTCTCCAAAATTAGACAGTTGAGAGTGCATGTACACCCCCCCCCCAAACATGCACACACACACACACACACACACACACACACAGATGTGGCCATCAGTTACAGGTACTTGTATGATTGTGACTGTGTACCTTAGATGTTTGATTTTGTCAGTTGAATGAATAAACGCATAATTGTCACACAGAAATATATTTTCTCAGTTCACTGCTATCTGAATACAATGTGCAAGCCCCTCCCCAAATACCTCTGAACATCTTAGCTCAAGAATCAAAAGGAAATCTAAAACAGTCATGGAAAAAGGATCAAAATCAAGGCAGATGTTACCTTTATGTACTTAGCTGGAAAAACAGGCTTTTTATTAGCATGTTTTTCTGAAAGCTATTAAGTCTAAAAGTTAAATGTCTGTCATGGTTTATTGACTGCAGTCTTCAGCTATTTGCCAAAACACCACAAATTGTACAAGAAAACTGACAAAAATATGAGACAGAATCAAGGACAGTTGAGAGTTTCTATGAATCCCCTCACAAAAACAAAAGTAAATTAAGTACTTACCTTCCTACATGTTGCCAGTAGTATGTAGGAAAAAAAACTTGCTCCTGTGCTCGTGCCTCTTCACTCATACATTAACTTCTCCTTTCACTTTTAGTCTCAGTCACTTGAGGCCACCTAAGCCTGCAGGAAGGGCTCCTCATTACTTCATGCAGCAGCCCGGTGAGATGTTTGTAGGGAGATATTTCTGATGTCTTCAACAAGAGCGAATAGCTTTGTAGACTGATGGAGTAAGTCCAGTGCCAGGCTGCTCTGAAAATAACCTGGTGAGCTGATTTAGCCAATTTTCCGTTTGGCTCGGATGAGCACCCAGAACAAAAAGGAAGATTGGAAAGTTGACTTGTTATTTTTAATTTAAAAATAAAATCATCTTTCTGAATTTAGTACCATTTATTATTTTTTTTTTTAAATTGGGGACTGCCTCTTGTGAGATGTCAATCAGAGAAACAGAGCCATAAAAGAATATTGCACAAAGCAATCAGATAAAAAGGTAGTAAAATGTCCTTTTGTACCATTTCATTTGGAATATTTATAGATATAGGGAAGTATGTTGTAAGAAGTTTGCATTTACTGAACAGGCTTTGAGTGTTCCTTTGTCAGTGTACTAACTGCAACCTTTTATTCTTAGAGTACTGCCAGTCGGTTTCTGCAGCGCTTTGGGCATACCTTACTCGAAGGTCCTGATTTCACACTTTGGATGTATGGAGGCATGTCTCTTCGTGAAGGAATTCTTGGAAATGTATATAGGTAAGCAAGTAATTCTTGTAAACATTCTTTATAGGTGTTTGTGATATAATATTAGTAATACAGGACTGAATGGCTGAGAGCAGATGAGCTCTGCTGCTGGGCTGTTTTTGTTGTAGGATAGAGCAGCATCTCCAGGGGATATTTCATCCATTATGTGACTTAGTTGTAATATGTTATGTTTCAGTATATCATAATGCTGAAATGCCTATCACTCATTGAGAGTGGGGATAGGCTGCAGCTGCCCCTCAGCCCTCTATTGGAGTAAGCAAGTAATCAAATAATGAATGAAAGAAAGGACCTTGTTAGGATATAAAGGCTGTGTATCTGTTTATGCCCTTCTATATCACTGTTGCAGTATTCTGGGATTTCCTGATAGGGATAGCCTAATGTCGGGCCAGTATGCTAAAGCCTTTATTACCTAGGGAGCATCAAACGTCAGATGTATGCTCCCCATGCAAGCATGTGGCATAAAGGTGATGTATGTACGTTCCCAACTCAGAAATGTGTTGCTTGTCAGTCCAAGAGCCACTGTTGCACGTCAGTCTGAATGCCCTTCACATTCACTGGTTATACCGAGCCTACATCTTTTAGATAAATACCCCACTGGGGTTCTTTTTTTATTTTTCTTACATTGTTCAGTGGGTTACATGTCATTCAAGAAAAGGAAATGTCAGTGTGTGAGGCAAATTCCCTATAAAGAGAGTCACAGTAGGTGCTTGCTTTGCTTAGGTATGTCTCATGACCACACCCTGTGTTCCATCTGCCAGGCCTTTGTACCCAAGACTTAGTATAGCTGCTTTTCATTACTTTCTGCTTACCTTGAGAACCAATGTCTCAAGCTTTTGTACCAGGGTGCCGTGGCAGAATTCTCTTGTCCCATATACTGCTTAAAAGGAAGGCCAAGAAGTCTAGGGCTGAGCCTGCTGCTGACCAGCCTCTACCGAATGTTTCCTTCTTGAGGTCATTGAGACCCCGGAGGATAGCTCGGCATTGCCTTTGGTTTCCTCTGCTGCGACCTTTTCAGAGGCCAGAACAGAAACTGCTTCTTGCACATCCTTGGAGGCATTGTAAACGTCTGTTGCAGATATTATGGGTGAACCGCAGCTGGTTATTTCTGAGGGGCCCAGAGAGATTCCTCAGATGTGTTAGGGAAGAGGTGCTGGGTACCTTAATAGAGTCTAGGCAGGGGTCTGAACCTCCACATTTTGTCAGAGTGAACACTTCAGTGAAGAAAAGACAGAATACTAAGCAGTGTCCATTCCCAGGGATCCACAAAGTGAATGGCAGGACTTTACTCAAAGTTTGTTCAATGTCTTGATGGCATTGAAGCCTCCTAAGGAGGATTAGGTTCCTTCAGCTCCTTGGTCCTCTACAACTAAAAGGGCTAGAGAGAGACAGTGTTCTGATGAGGATTCAGATTCTGAGACTGATTCTCTAGCCTATTCCTCTCATTGCCTTCACTTTTAAACTATGGCTGTGAGGAGGATGAATCTATCAGTCCTGATTCTCCTTTAGAAGAGCTTTCCCTTGGTGACACAGCACTGCATATGATGGAGCATTTCAAATGGGATTGCTCCCATGTATCAGACATCCAGAAGAGGTATTATGAGTTGCTGTAAATGGGCTCTACTAAACCATCTGCGGTCCTTCCTGTGTTGACTGCCCTATTAGATACTTTCTCTGCTGCTTCTGTGACACTGGAGTCTCAGCCTCCGCTCCTAAGAAACCTAACAGGTTCTGTAAGGTTTTATTCAAGTCAACCCACAGTCAACAGACCGGTTTCAGCCCAAAGGCCTTTGTCACTGCAGTCAACCACACTTTATATAGATCACCAAGAAATTAAGTGGCTAATTAACCAATAATAATTAATTTCACAAATGATCATTCAAACCAGGTGGAAGTAATTCACCCAGTCTCGCAATCCATGATTTCTCCTTTTTTTTTTTTTTTTTAAGGATGTTGTGCCAACCAGTCTTATAGCATCTCTTACCCAAAATGTTATCTATAATAAATTTAAAGCTAGCAGAAGTATAGATATTAGTATATTTGTATCGAGCATTTGTGGAATATTTATTTTTGATATTACTAAGATGTTCTGCTATGCGTAGCCTCGTAGGGCTAGATGTCTGGCCAGTATAAAAGGCCAAACAAGTACATACCGCAAGGTAAATGTCCCAATCACTACTGCAGTTGGAGAAAATGTTTACTGAAAAAATCCGTGGTGTATTTTTACAAGTGAATTCCTTATTCTGGTAGATGTATTTACAAAAAGAACAATGTCCACAGAGGAAACAGCCCACTACCTTGGTGCCATCCAATGCAACCTGCGACAAATTATCTGATGGTATATTGCATTTATAATGATTAAAATGGCTGCACAAGGTCTTGCCTCTATGGAATGAAAATAAACATCTATCACCCAACAAGTCATTCAATCTTTCATCAGCCAATAAAATAATGAGTATTCCTGCCATAGCTCGTTGTAAACCTATTTTTTTGGTTATGATCCTGATTTACATGCTTTTTGTACTTAAGTAAATCACTTCTACAAAGGTGTTCTTTTAGGAGCGGGGGCAGGAAACATAAGTTCAGTCGAATCTTTGGAAGCAGTGTTGAACCTTTTGAAACCGAAGTAAATTCTCAAAATAATGTTCTTAACATTTCATCTATTTTGTCAGATTCAGATTACATGATAAAGGACTGAATTTTATTCCTGGATTTTTTATGTCTGAGAATACTTTTGTGGATGATCTATATTCGTTTTGCAGATTATTAAATCTTAAACTGCATTTCCATGATGATAGTGTTGATGGTTGTCTATTTTACTGACTTTAAGTTTTATAAATCTGCATTCGTCCCACCAATGAACAAAAATGTTGATATTTTTCAAAAATGTATTTTGAAAGAATTGCACTTTGGTTCTAATCAGAACAAAAAAATGTTTCCTCACAACTTAACGGTACCAGAAATGGAAGCTTTAGACAGGCTCAGGAATAATGAAGCAGATAAGGGTGGTATCACAGTGGTGATGGACTGGTTGATGTATGTAGAGGAAGCAGATAGGCAGCTGCAGGATGCCGGATTTTATACGGGTATGCCCATTGACCTTACATCTAGGTTTAAAAAGGAGATAGATGAATTTTTTTGGAATTATTTGTAAGAAAACATTATTTCATTTAAATGTGAAAGCTCCATTTCTGCAATACTTGTATCTTCTTCCGAAGATTCATAAGGATGTCAATAAACCACCAAGGAGACCTATTGTATCTGGGAATGGTTCCCTTACCGAACCACTGTCTGCTTATTTGACCACATATTTAAAACCTTTGCTGAAGGGTGTTAGGGCAAGTTTGCAGGACACCACGGAATTTCTTAACATCATATCTGACACTCAGTTGGAGCTTGGTTGGTTAATGTGCACTTTGGACGTGGCTTCTATATACACTAGTAATCCACATTGGGCAGGGTTGTGTGTCCTGTAGTATTTGTTGGATAAAATTCCATTATACAGTCCAGGATTTAATACCTTTCTTCTGTATTTGGCAGAACATGTCCTTACAAAAAATGTGTTCTACTTTAATAGTAAATGTTATTTACAAATTAAGGGTACAGCCGTGATGCATCTTTTGCACCCATATGTGCTGATTTGTTCATGGGTTATCTTGAACAGATGATCATTTATGACAGTAGTCACAATCTATTTCTTGATGAAATATATATTTGGAGGCACTTTTTGGATGTTTTCTGGATGGTTTGTAAATCAGAACAAGTATATTTACATGCATTTCTTCAGTATTTAAATGAAAGCAAATGGGACATCAAGTTTACAGTAAATTGTGATCAGAATTCCATTTCATTTTTGGGAGTCAACCTATACAGACAGCAGGACTGTATGTTGGCTAGTTCTGTATTTAGGAAACTTTTTCACTCAAGTACATTGTTGCATGCCTCCAGTTGTCACCCCAAACATGTTATTAGCAATATCCCTAAGTCTCAATTTGAGGATTCATTGTATCTGCTCTAACACAGAAGAATATGCACATTTCAACCAGGACTTAAATATTTTAAGGAACGAGAGGTTACCCTTCAGCACAGTAGGTTAAAATTGGTAAGGAGGTGCAACAACTTTGTAGAAGTGATTTACTTAAGTACAGAAAGCATGTAAATCAGGATCATAACCAAAACATTTGGTTTACAACATACTATGGCAGGAATACTCATTATTTTAATAACTTAGTGCAACAACACTGGGGCATTTTATTGACTGATGAAAGATTGAATGACTTGTTTGGGTGATAGATGTTTATTTTCATTTCATAGAGGCAAGACCTTGGGTAGCCATTTTAGTCATTATAAATGCAATATACCATCAGATAATTTGTTGCAGGTTGCATTGGATGGCACCAGGGCAGTGGGCTGTTTCCCCTGTGGCCATTGTACTTTTTGTAAATACATCTATCAAACTAAGGAATCTACTAGTAAAAATGTACCACAGATTTCTTCAGTAAACATTTTCTCCAGTTGCAGTAGTGATTGAGTCATTTACCTTGTGGTATGCACTTGCTCTGCCTTTTGTACTGGCCAGACTTCTAGTCCTATGAGGCTACACATATCAGAACATCTTAGTAATATCAAAAATAAATATTCCACAAATGCCCTGTACAAACATACTAATTATCCATACTTCTGCTAGCTTTAAATTTATTATTATAGATAAAATTTTGGGTAATAGATGCTATAAGACTGGTTGGCACAACATCCTTAATAAAAAGGAGAAATCATAGATTGTGAGACTGAGTGGATTATTTCCAACTGATTTAAATAATCATTTGTGAAATTAATTATTATTGGTTAATTAGCCACTTAATTTCTTGGTGATCTATATAAAGTGTGGTTGACTGCTGTTAATATGATACCACTGACAAAGGCCTTTGGGCCAAAACCGGTCTGTTGACTGTGGGTTGACTTTAATAAAGTCTGTTTTGTCCCATCCAAGTTGGTGCTGGCTGTTCTTTGTGTTCTGGGTTGCTTTTTGAGCATTTGCACCTGCTGTCCATGCAGAATTACAGTTGCTAGGTTCTATAAGGTGCCTGATGCCTGCAAGTTCGTGGGCAAGTGCCCTTCCTGTGATCCTGTAGTGATTTCTGTATCTACTGGCAAGTCTTCTAGGCTGTTGCCTACTTCCAAGCTCCTTCCTTCAGGTAATGGCAGTAAAGTCATAGAAAGGAAAGGTAAAAAGGGATACACTTCAGCTACTTTAACCTTCAGGGCCATCAGCTGCCAAACTCATATGACATGGGTACATCCTGTCTTCTTTCCCAGATCAGGAAGACTGTTTCTGATATGCCTGACTCTGACGGTAAGGCCTCAGTCCTCTCATTGCTCAGTTCCACCTTTCAGGTTGCCTAAACTCTGTCAAATGCAGCTATGATGAAGATGATGCATGTTTAAGGGCTTCTGGCTCCACCTCTGCGATGAGGCTTCACCTAAAAGCTTTGCCACATGATATCAAAGCAAAACTTCCAGATGGTTCCCTTGGATAATCAGCATTTGTTTGATATTCCTGTGGTTGACCATTTCAAAGTATGACAGGATCAAAGTAAGGTAAAGATTTGAAACATATTTTTGTCTCACATATACCCAAGTTTCAGAGGAACTATACCAGTAAGACTACTTTTTTTGCATAGACTGCCTAGACAGCCTTTGAAAGGTAAGAAGGCTCACAGGAGTGCTTTTTTTTTTCCTGATAAGCTTACTCAAATGGCCAGGACTGAGAAGCAGTCCTTTCCTGATAAATCTGTGGCCATCTGTCTATCTGCCCTCCCTTCTGCCAGGTTCCCTTATCCTTCAGGCTTTCTCTCCCAGTTTGGTAGGTGATTACCACAGACACCTGGGTACTGTCCAGTATCTTGCAGGGTTACTTTGTGACCTGAAAAACCTTTCCCTCTTTTTCTGATATTCCCCAGCCCCCTCACCCCACAGAGCAGCTTCCTTATTTTCCAGGAGTGGTGTAGGGTCTGCTAGATGAGGGTACCATTCAACCAGTTCCACAGACTGAAGAGTTTGAGATTTTATTCCAGGATGTTTCTGGTCACCAGAAAAGAGGGGTCTTGGATGTATGTCATAAAGCTTTCCTTTTTGAACACCGTCAGACTCCATTTCCTCTGTCGCTCCCTCAGCTCTTTCTGGTTTCCCTGGATCTGAAGGACACTTACCTTCACATCCCCATCCACCCTCTATTCGGGAAGTATTTGCATTTCTCTGTTTGTACTTCTCATTTTTAAATGTCTTTCCATTTCACTTTTGCAGTAAAGGATTCCCTGCCAAGGGTAGCCCAACGTTTGGCCAGTATACCAAAGCCTTAGGGTTTTATAGACATTGTACGTCACACTTTTGCTCCCCATCGAAGGCATAGGACTTAAAGGTAATGTACAGACATGCATACCTTAGAACTACTTTGCTACCAGTCTGAACACCACCACTGATCGTTGGTCTGAGCACTCCTTTTTCTGTGCTGGTTACTGAGCCATGTTTCAGATAAGTGCTTCGTTGAGGTTTCTTATGTTTTTCTTCCTTTTTAAGTTTTGTGAGTTCACATGTCATCCAGAAAGGGAAAATGTCAGTGTGGGAGGCAGATTCCCCACAGGGATCATCACGAGCAGTCTCTCTCCTGATTCGATACTTCTCATCACCATACAAAGGGTTTTGTATGCCAGACATTTGTCCCCAAGACCCTTCGTCATCCTCTGTCCTCCTTGTCCATTTACCTGGAGAGCCACTGTCTTAATTTGTTGGCCTAGGGTGCTATGGCAGAATCTTCCCATTCCCAAAGATTGGTCACCTGCCAAGAAAAGGGCCAAGAGAGTCCGGTTTGATTTGGCTGCTGTCCTTCCTTCCCCAGACATCTTTCTCAAGGCTCATGAAAGCCCAGAAGATCACCCAATTATTACGTCCGATTCCTGTGCCATGACCATATCGGAGGCTGGCATGGATCTGACTTCTTGCATGTCTCAGAAGCTCTACAGACGTCTGTTCCAGATGTTGAGGTGGAACCTTGGGTGATCATTTCAGAAGGACTGAGGGATTCTATAGATATTTGTTTGTCAGGAGATTATGACTGTGTTAGTTGAATATAGGTAAGGGTCTGAACCTCCTAGGGTGCTTAGGGCACACGTCCCTCAAGAGAAAAAAACAAGCATCTTTCCCCTGTTCCTAAAGATCACTAGCATGAATGGCAAGATTTCACCCAGGGATTATTTAAAGCATTGATGGCACTGAAGCCTCCCTGAGGAGTTTCTGTACCTGTTCCCCCTTAAGATGCCCAGAAACAGGATGCCTCTGATGAGGAATTGGATTCTGGGGAAGAGTCTTTGACATATTCGTCTCAGATTTCTTCTCAATTGGATTATGGCTCTAAGTAGGAAGACTCTATTAGCCCCGACTCTCCCTTTGAAGAACTCTCCTTTGGGTGTACTGTTTCTCATATGATGGAGTTTTTTAAATGGGTCTGTTCTCAGGTTTCTGACATTCAGAGGAGGTAATATGAGCTCCTCCAGGTGGAGTCCCTAAGCTCTCTGCTGTCCTTCTTGTCTTTGCTGCCCTTTTGGATACCTTCTGAACTGCTTCTGTGGCCCCAGATTCTCAACTTCCAGCCTCTAAGAAACCTGACAGAATTTATAAAGTGCCTGAGGGGAAAGTAAGTTTCTCTACTACAAGTGTCCTTTTGCTGACCCTTCTGTGTAGCGTCTCTTCTCACAAATCCTCTAAGCTTTTGCCATCTACTGAGCTACTTACTTCAGATAAGGACAATAAAGCTGTGGAACGTCTGGACAAGAAGGTATACACTGCTGCCACCTTGGCCTTTCAGGTTATTGACTATCAGACCCATATGACCAAATATGTTTTAGCCCTTCTTTCTCAGGCTTTTCAGGCTATCTTAGACCATCCTGATTCTGAAGGGAAGGCCTCTGCCCTCTCTTTACAGGGTTCTATTTCTAAAGTAGCCTTTTCTATTTCTAAAGTAGCCTGCCACTCTATTAAATGCAGCTATGATGCAGTTGATGCCTCCTCTAGAGCTACTACTTTTGGTTCTGTTTTGAGACGTTACTCTTAGCTTCAGCCTTTGCCTGATGATGATATTAAGGCTAAAACTGTTGGATGCTCCTGTTGATAATAAGAGCCTGTTTGGTTCTGCAGCTGCTGCGATGTTTGTCTCTGCAGGATAAATGTAAGGCCTTGCAGATATTGAAACAATCCAAAGAGAGACACACACGGACGGCAAGCGCAAAGGCCAAAAATATCCACAATAAAAAAACACAAACGGCCAGCACAAGAGCGGAATCCAACCTTTTATTTAAACATAAGGCAAAGAGAGGAATCCAACCTTTTATTTAAACATAAGGCAGAGGGGTTACTCTAGGGGGACATTTAAGTTTTATAAAAGGCATGCATCTTCCCAAGTGAGAACTCAACGTAGCTTAGATGGTACTAAAGTGTATGGTTGTTTTCCCTGTGAGCATTGCACTTTCTGTAGATATATACTGAAAACCAAGGAGTTTGCCACTAAAAATACAACAAGTGTTTTTGAAATCCGGACCCTTACAAATTGCAGTAGCAGTTGGGTGATCTATTTGGCTGAGTGGCACTGCTCTGCATTTTATATAGGTCAAACACCTAGGTCTTTTAAATTACGGATTTCAGAACATTTGAGTAATATCAGAAATAAGGTTATTGCAAATGCCTTATACAAACATACGTTGGTTCATAAAATGGCAAGGTTTCATTTTACTATCACTGATAAGGTTGTGGGTTCCAAGTTCTCCAAAAATAAATGGCATGAACTTCTAAATAAAAAGGAAAGATCATGGATCATTCGCCTGGGGGGTTTGTTTCCTCCTGGACTAAATAATCACCTTTAGAGATATATATTAAATATAATATCAAGATTCAATTCAGCTTGAATGTAGGTCCCTGTTAGGTATATTTCTATTTTACAGAGCTCTACAATAATTTTTCAGTATTGCCTCATTTTCTAGGTTAACATACATAGCTCATTAATATGTTTATATATTTTGTATTTGGTATTCTAGTTTATGTAGCTGTGTTGAGTGTATAATATTGTTGTGGGTGTGTTCTTTGCATTGGAATCACTTAATTATCTTTTTGTTCTGATTGGTGGAACAAATGAGGACTTTATTTAAAAAGGGTGCTTCATTACATGGATTTGTTTTTCTGTATTGATAAAGGTCTTCAGGGCCGAAACCGGTCTGCCTTATGTTTCAATAAAAGGTTGGATTCCTCTCTTTGTTTTATGTTTAAATAAAAGGTTGGCTTCCTCTCTTGTGCTGGCCCTCACTCTTACCTAGCAGGTTGCTTACCTGACAGTCTTAGTGTCCACTCCCCCACTTTCCTAATTCAGCACCACATAAACAGTCTGAAACCCATTATTCACAGGCAAATATGGAACAAGTCCAACTTCAGCCCCAACTCCTTCATCTCCTCCCTGCAAAAATTAACTGGTCACCACTAAAATACCTCAACCTAGATGAGGCTGTCCACGTCTTCAACAGTACGTTCCTCTCCATCTTAAACACCCATGGTCCTGCCAAAGTCAGATACAGGCATGCCCTATGGTTACAAAAGACCACCAGAACCCTAATGAAATCTAGTGATAAGGCCTGGGAGCACTGGCAACTAACAAAAAATAACTCAGGTAGGCAATCATTCCTTGAACTGCGCAGTGACGCCAAATACCATATAAAATTAGACAAATCCCTCTACTGTAAATCCACCCTAAACTCTACTAGTCACAACCCTAAGCAATTCTGGTCCACTATTAACAGTATCCTCCACCCATGGAAGGTTGATACGCCCCAGCCGTCCATTCCTCCCTCCTCCAGCAGTATTGCTGAATCCTTCAACAAACACTTCACTGAAACTATAACATCTCTAAACAAACAATACTTCCCTACAGCAGCCCCCCCAACTCCTAACCCTAAACCCCCCACTCCTCTTTTCTTCACCTCAGTACCTACCTCCAACATAAAAGGACTATTGTCAAAACTTAAACCCACCAAACTCGCAGCTGACAACCTCCCCTCTGAATACTTGAAAATTGCATTTGATACACTAGCTTACCCAATTTCAATTCTAATGGCAAGAAAATGTACCTTTTCTAGAAGAGAATAAAGTTGTGGGACCACTCTTCTCGTAGCATAACATGCTCTTCAGTGATCTGGTATTTTTATAGCAAAAGCTGGGGTGGGAGCCTGCTAGTGCCTTGATTTTATCATCTAGCTGCAAAATACTCCAATTCCTCTTAATAACCTCTGTTATGCTCTTATTGTTATTAGTGTATGGAATCACTACTCTTTTTCCTTGTTGAATCTTCTTATTCTGTATTGTCTGTGGGCCACTACTCCTTCTAATATATGGTTTACCCGTCTCATCTCGTTTCACCTCTTGTAAAGCTGTGAGATCTTTCTCATGATAGCCTCTCTCTATCAAGTCTTTCTGCATATTCTCCATAACTCCTTTAAACACTGCATCATCACTTGTCAGGTGGGAGCAACGCATAGCTTGGTTTTTAACAATATTTCTATGTATATGTGGGGGGCATGCTGTCACGATGAAGAAGAGCATTCCTCCTACACGGTTTCCTGTATATCTCTGTGTTAATCAAACCTTCTTCTTTCTTGAGTAACACATCTAGAAACTCTATTTTATATTGAGATCTCTCACCTGTCAGCGTCAAGAATGTATGTGTGTCGTTGATATAGGAGATGAATTCATCTAAAATATCCAAGTCACCCCCCCAGATCAGAAAAAGATCATCTACAAATCTTTTGTAGTATTTTATGTATTTTGAGTATAACTCATGTTCCAATACATAGGTGGACTCCCAATATGCCATCACCAAAATTGGCATATGAGTTGGCACATGAAGTGCTCATCGCCACCCCTGTAGTTTGCAAATAGTAACTTTGCTGGTGGCATCTGGGGAATCCATTTTGGTATTGGGTGTCTCCATGCTTCCAGGCATTATTGGTACACCCTTTGTGTTATTTGTGGATGTTCTTTCAGCACTGCTGCAGTTTTTTATCATTTGGGAATTATTTCCCATCGTTTGGTAACTGTTTAGAGTTTGTCTTCATATTTTTGGGTCTATGGATGGTTTAGTTTGGCTGGCACATGTTTCGATAATATTAATGCTGGATGGTTGTGTGCCTTCAGGAGATTGCTGATTTGCCATTGGTCATTTGATAAAGGTTTTTTGAAAATTGAGTTTGAGAATCACGTAATGGTGATAACTTTTGTTCGGGTTCAAATGTTGGATTTGTCTAACGGACACTATTTGTCGCCATTTCTAACAACAGGCGTTTCTACCATTTTGCTTTGGGACATCCTTCCTATGGTAATAACTAATATTCCTACAGGGGAGTCGTTTTTGGGTCCAGTAATGTGACTGGGATTTATGACAACTTTGGTTCGTGCTTAAACAGTGTATTCACCTAACGGACATTATTGGCCACCATTTTTTAACAACTGGCATATTGGAAACATCTCTAGGCTGTGTAGATCTAAAGGAAGTGTTCCTGAAGTAAGCTCTCAGTTATGTGAGTTGTCCTTGGGTCCAGGAACATTATTGATCACCATTTTTAACAATGGGCATTTTTATTATTTTGCTTTGGGACCATTTTTCCATGGTAACAACTAATATTCCTACAGGGGAGTTGTTTTTGGGTCCAGCAATGTAACTGTGACTGGTGACAACTTTTGTTCATGTTTAAACAGTGTATTTACTAAATGGACATTATTGGTCACCATCTTTAACAGTGGGTGTATTAAAAGTACATCTGGGCTTTGTATATCTTAAGGAAGTGTTCCTGAAGCAAGCTGTTAGCTATTGGAGTTGTTCTTGGGTCCATGAACATTATTGGTCGCCATTTTTAATAATGGGCATTTCTATTATTTTGCTTTGAGCCACCTAACTGGCTCTACCCATTAGGGACGGCAGCTACACCCCCACCCCCATCTGCTGTAAATATATTCCCGAATTAACTTTTTTTCGTTTTACAGAGTCCAAAGGGAATTAAGGCCTCAACAGCAAAAAATCCTACCCCCTTTGACATCGATTCAAGGGCACTGGACAGATGGGGAAAAAAGGTTTATACATCTGCAACCTTGGTAGTCAGGGCCTTAAACTGTCAATTATATATGCTTAAGTACCAACAATATGTTATGGGTTTGCTGGAACAGAAAATGATGTTGTTTACAGAATGTGCAGAAAATAAAGAATTGCAGGAATTGGTGCATGCAGCTGAACAAGTTGGAAAGCATACTTTGCAATGTGGTTTTGATTACTTAGAGGCCTCCTGCAGGGCCGCAGTTACTGGATTTGTGATTGAGGCATGCCTGGTTAAAAGAACAGAATTTGCCTGATCATGTTGAAGCAAAATTGCTAGATGGACCTTTATAGCATGATTCTCTGTTTGGTATTAAGGCAGAAGATGTTTTAAAGAAAGTGGAAGATAAAGCTAAGTCTATGCAAACTGTTAGACTTCTTACAAGTGCAGCCACCAAGATTCAGTAGACACTGGCCTACAAAAAACTGGTCCTTTCCTGTGTCAGACAGAGCTCAATGGGGCAAATCCAGATGCCCTAAGGGTTCCAGATACCAGGCGCAAGATTCATACAGGTCAAAGCAATGGGGCACTTCCACCTCCAAATCTAGAGGAGATAAAGCGCAAACCTACAGAAAGCAATCCCAATGACTTCTCTCTGCCTACACCAAGCACTTATCTTTTGGCAGCACCTATAGGGGGAAAACTAGCACTTTTTGCTCAAAATTGGCAGTTAATAACCCAGGACCAAGTGGGTTCTAAACATTGTATCATAGGGATACAGATTTCATTTCCACACTGCCGATGGCAAATGGTTGGCCAGATCTGCCAAAAAATCAATGGACAGAGGCACAGAAACAGGTTATGTCCCTCATGGATATGGGGGCCATTCAGACAGTACCAGAACAGGAAAAAGGGCAAGGCTTTTACTCAAGACTGTTCTTGGTTCACAGAAAGGACAGGGCCTGGTGGCCAATACTGGATTTATCGATTTTGAGCACATACCTGGACATTCCAAAATTCAAAATGCTGACTTTGCAGCAGCTTCTGCCCATGCTGGGCAAGAATGCTTGGCTGGTCACTTTAGACCTGCATGTCCCAGTAAGACAATCGTGCAGAAGATACCTCAGATTCAAGGCTGGCTTAATGCATTACCAGTTCTCTGCACTGCCCTTTGGCCCCTTAT